>NC_140987.1:300285278-300479126 GCF_052327205.1 Somniosus microcephalus | reverse complement strand
CCCCTCCCCCCTTCCTCCCCCCTCCCCCTTCTTCCCCCTCCCCCTTTTCCTCCCCCCCTCCTTTTCTCCCCCGCCTCCTCCTTCTCTCCCCCTTCCCCCCAGTCGCTCTCTCTCTTCCCCCCCAGTCGCTCTCTCTCTTCCCCCCAGTCGCTCTCTCTCTTCCCCCCAGTCGCTCTCTCTCTTCCCCCCCAGTCGCTTTCTCTCTTCCCCCCAGTCGCTCTCTCTCTCTCTTCCCCCCAGTTGTTCTGTCTCTCTCTTCCCCCCGGTCGCACTCTCTCTCTCTTCCCCCCGGTCGCTCTCTCTCTTCCCCCCCGTCGCTCTCTCTCTTCCCCCCAGTCGCTCTCTCTCTTCCCCCCAGTCGCTCTCTCTCTTCCCCCCAGTCGCTCTCTCTCTTCCCCCCAGTCGCTCTCTCTCTTCCCCCAGTCGCTCTCTCTCTTCCCCCCAGTCGCTCTCTCTCTTCCCCGCAGTCGCTCTCTCTCTTCCCCCCAGTCGCTCTCTCTCTTCCCCCCAGTCGCTCTCTCTCTTCCCCCCAGTCGCTCTCTCTCTTCCCCCCAGTCGCTCTCTCTCTTCCCCGCAGTCGCTCTCTCTCTTCCCCCCAGTCGCTCTCTCTCTTCCCCCCAGTCGCTCTCTCTCTTCCCCCCCAGTCGCTCTCTCTCTCTCTCTTCCAACAACAACATGCCCTCAAAAGACCCTCGGCACCGCCGGGCACTTTAGCTAGTTTTATATATAACACACATGGATAAATGTAATTTATCAATGACAACATATTTACTTATTTTTTTCCCCATGCTCTTAAAACTCCCTGGACAGCAAAGTGATTTAACACATGTTAATGTACAGATCTGAAATTAATGTTTTTTTGGCTTCTTAAGCACAAGTTAAAGACAAATTTGCTCAAACCTGCCTTTGAATCAAAATTGCACGAATTGTGCCTGCTGAAGTAATATTATTGAAGAAATGAAGAGAGCTGGCTAGCGGCCCAGGACAGAGCAAAGCACGAGACATTGGAAGGAGTGATCAGCTAATTCCGTTCACATAACAGCATGGGTACATCAACAGTTCTAATTTATTTTTCAGAATGTAACTGGTAGAATAAATAAGGGAGAACCAGTGGATGTGGTATATTTGGACCTTCAGAAGGATTTTGATAAGGTCCCACATAAGAGATTAGTGTACAAAGTTAAAGCGCACGGGATTGAGGGTAAGGTACTGTCTTGGACAGAGAACTAGTTGGCAGACAGGAAGCAATGAGTTGGAATAAATGGGTCTTTTTCCGAGTGGCAGGCAGTGACTAGTGGGGTACCGCAGGGATCGGTGCTAAGACCCCAGCTATTCACAATATATATAAATGATCTAGGCGAGGGAACTTGATGTAATATCTCCAAGTTTGCAGATGACACAAAGCTGGGTGGGCGTGTGTGCTGTGAGGAGGATGCAGAGAAACACCAGTATGATTTGTACAGGTTGGGTGATTGGGCAGATGCATGGCAAATGCAGTATAATGTGGATAAATGCGAGGTTATCTACTTTGGTGGCAAAAACAGGAAGACAGATTATTATCTGAACAGCAATAGATTGGGAAAAAGGGGAAGTGCAACGAGACTTGGGTGTCCTGGTGCAGCAGTCGCTGAAGGTAAGCATGCAGGTGCAGCAGGCGGTTAAGAAGGCAAATCGTATGTTGGCCTTCATAAGCAAGAGGGTTTAAGTACAGGAGCAAGGATGTCTTGCTGCAGTTGAACACGGCCTTGGTGAGACCACACCTTGAGTCTTGTGTGCAGTTTTGGTCAACTTATCTGAGGAAGGATGTTCTTGCCATGGAGAGAGTGCAGCGAAGATTCACCAGACTGACACTTGGGATGGCAGGAATAACGTATGAGGAGAGATTGGGTCGATTAGGCTTATATTCGCTAGAGTTTAGAAGAATGAGAGGGGATCTCATTGAAACTTATAAAATTCTAACGGGAATAGGCAGACTAGATGCAGGAAGGATGTTCCCGATGGCGGGGGAGTCCAGAACCAGGGATCACAGTCTAAGGATAAGGGGTAAGCCATTTAGGACTGAGATGAGGAGGAATTTCTTCACCCAGAGAGTGGTGAACCTGTGGCATTCTCTACCACACAAGGCAGTTGAGGCCAATTCATTAAATATATTCAAGAAGGAGTTGGATATATTTCTTAAAGCTAAAGGGATCAAGGGATATGGGGAGAAAGCAGGGAGAGGTTACTGAATTTGGATGATCAGCCATGATCTCATTAAATGGCGGAGCAGGCTCGAGGGACCGAATGGCCTCCTCCTGCTCCTGTCATCTATGTTTCTATTCAGAAATATTGGTGTACTGGGGAGCAGCAACAAAGAAGCGTGAGTGATATCTTTAACAAAAAGAAAATGATCCATCGATGGGCTTTGTAATGTATGTAATGTATAAGAACATAAGAACATAAGAAATAGGAGCAGGAGTAGGCCAATCGGCCCCTCGAGCCTGCTCCACCATTCAATAAGATCATGGCTGATCTGATCCTAACTGCCAATCCACTATCACAGAACCATCTCCTGAATCTAACAGAATTAGACACACAAAATAGGAGCAGCATCAGGCTACACGGCCCCTGGGCCCACTCCGCTACCCATAGGGCCATGACCGATCCGAACCTAGACTCATGTCCAAATTCCTGCCCGCTCCTCGTAACCCTTAATTCCCTTTACTTCTAGGAAACTGTCTATTTCTGTTTTAAATTTATGCAATGATGTAACTTCTACAGCTTTTTGGGGCAGCATATTCCATGGACCTACCACCCTCTGAGTGAAGTAGTTCCTCCTCATCTCAGTTTTGAAAGAGCAGCCCCTTATTCTAAGACTATGCCCCCTCGTTCTAGTTTCACCCATCATCGGGAACATCTTCCCCGCATCCACCCGATCCGACCCCTTCACAATCTTATATGTTTCAATAAGATCGCCTCTCATTCTTCTGAACTCCAATGAGTAGAGTCCCAATCTACTCAACCTCTCCTCATATGTGCATCCCCTCATCCCCGGGATTAACCGAGTGAACCTTCTTTGTACTGACTCGAGAGCAAGTATGTCCTTTCTTAAGGTATATATACCTTAAGGGAGAGAACTACTTTTTACAGCTCCTGTATACTGTAGTACCGGCAGTGACCACACCCGTCTATAAACCCTGAGTAGTGATCTGTACAATTAGTTCTAGAGTAACCCTCATTCAGTAAACACCTGTTGAATCGTTCCCTGCAGTCTGTTGTCTGATTATTGAAGGACACAACATTAAGATACACGGATCTAACAGGCATGTTTCTCGTGTGCACAAATAACATGGCACATTTTTGCAATCACAGAATCACAGATCACAGAAATCCTACAGTGCAGATAGAGGCCATTTCGGCCCATCGAGCCTGCACCAACACATATCAATGTTTCACAGTCACTGTGATGATGATGTTTCCAACCACACTTGCAGTGAAGTTTCGGAGGCGAAGTGGTAACAGCTCCAAGGAAATTCTGGGCCATCACCTATTGTACAAAGTTGGCATTAGTCCCCCCGCCTCTCAGCTTGGCCATTTTACATCAGCTCCATCGACCATACAGTCCATTTGCCATTAGGTTTACACTTTCATTCCTAAGAGATTGAAAAGAGAGGGCTGTTTCCAGCTGTCTCCAGTAACCTTTCAAAAGGCAGCCTTTAATTCAGATGCCGAGTAGACACTTTGTGCCGATCTTAGCCCTGATCTTTGACATGCTCTGTGCATGTTACTACAGCTGAGCTCTATAATAAAACACACTTCACAGCTATCTTAATGACTTGCCTTTTTTCCCTTTATTTATGAACTACACTAAACTTTTTTTATAAATCGGTGCAGTTTAATAGCACTAAAATCTGTTTTATGAGGTACTGCAAATTTCATAAATTGCCTCATGCTATTGTACAAGTCACTGCATGCAACCTCGGTTTTTTTTCCACACCATCAAATTTTATTGCCTTAAACACTACTGCAAAGCAGAATGTGTTGTTAAAATATGCAAAATGGGCATTCTATAATAATTTATTTTCATTATATGAATCCAATGTTTGTGATAAGCTTCTGTGTATATGTTTTACTCTATCTTTTATTTATTTATGTCTCAATATTTCTTCTCCATTTTCACAATAAATCCGCCCAGAAATTCGAGTCGGAGGCTTCCCGCGGGTGTGAGCCCTGGACCTGCACTTACCTAGGGTGCCGGCCGTTGAGCTGTGGGCCTGCGTGGGATTCCAATCCGGGGCCTCCTCCAGCTGCTGACGTGCAGTGCTTGCGTATCCCAGGGGCGCAGTTAGTTCAAAGCGTCCCCTGGGGTCACGTGGGTCACGGAGAGCCAATGGTAGCAGGGAAATGCCCATTCATAAAATGACAGAGCTGTCAAAACTATAAATACTATGAGCCCCAAAACATAACTAAAACTTCAAATAAATTAAAAAAAAATAACATTTTTAAAATAAATATAAATTACATAAAATAACTATTTTAAACAATAATTTAAATTTTTGAAAAAATGAATTACAATTTCTAACAGGGCTAAAAATAAACTTACCTTTCTTTAAATATTTAAAAATAATAAACCTGTGGAAAAATGTTTTAATTTTAATTAATTCACCACTTACCTTGTTAAAAGCAGGCCTTGTGCCTGGTTTTTGTGTAACTGCTGGAGACTTACCATCCCGGAGAAACCTGGAAAAAAAACGTAAGTTCCATGCGCACACGCTGCCTCTCCAGCGTACGCGTTCGACCTCTGAACCCCTCCCTTTAATGGAGCAGAAGTTCTGGTTTCCCGCGCATGCGCAGTGCATGCATAAAACTGAAACTTTCGTTGGGCCTACGGGTGAGTACCCCATGCGTACTCACCCGTGGAGACCTGAATTTCTGGGCCATTATCTCCAAATTAATGCCACGGTAAATAAGGGTGCACTCCCCTGGATAACATTGCAAGTGCTAAAGGAGCATGCTAGCTCGGACTGTCCCTCGAGAGGGATTATTCTGCAGCATGACAGAGCTGCTGTAAATCATCTCCAATATACTCTAGATTTGTAGGTTTCCAGCAGTATAAAGAAATGAGCAACAATGCTAAGGTACCTGCCTACTGATTAATATTGTTTTTCCCTAAATATTATTTTCCTGGTCTTTAAGGTAGTTCTTAAATATATAGGTCATAGGGCTTGAAATTCCATGGATACTTTTAAGGGAAGGCAGTGTGCAAGGCTCATTAAAAGACCAACTTTAATTTAAATGAGGTGAGCTAGTGTTCTGAGCAGTGTCCAATAGGCTGTGTACCCATATAAAATGGGCACGACAAGTGGGGCGGGCCCATTTCCTTCACTTAGGTCTTTAACATAGAAACATAGAAACATAGAAGATAGGAGCAGGAGTAGGCCATTCGGCCCCTCGAGCCTGCTCCACCATTCAATGAGATCATGGCTGATCATCCAAACTCAGTACCCTGTTCCTGCCTTCTCCCCATATCCCTTGATCCCCTTAGCCGTAAGAAATATATCTAACTCCTTCTTGAATATATTTAATGAATTGGCCTCAGCTGCCTCCTGGGCGAAGAAATTCCTCCTCATCTCTGTCCTAAATGGCTTACCCCTTATCTTTAGCCTGTGACCCCTGGTTCTGAACTCCCCTGCCACCGGGAACATCCTTCCTGCATCTAGTATGTCTAGTCCTGTTAGAATTTTGAGTTTCAATGTGATCCCCTCTCATTGTTCTAAACTCCAGCGAGTATAAGCACAATCGATCCAATCTCTCCTCATACTTCATTCCTGCCATCCCAGGTATCAGTCTGGTGAATCTTCGCTGCACTCCCTCCATGGCAAGAACATCCTTCCTCAGGTAAGGTGACCAAAATTGCACACAATACTCAAGGTGTGGTCTCACCAAGGCCCTGTACAACTGCAGCAAGACATCCTTGTTCCTGTACTCGAATCCTCTCGCTACGAAGGCCAACATACCATTTGCCTTCTTAACCGCCTGCTGCACCTGCATGCTTACCTTCAGCGACTGGTGCACAAGAACACCCAGTTCTCGTTGCACTTCCCCTTCTCCCAATCTATTGCCATTCAGATAATAATCTGCCTTCTGTTTTTGCCACCAAAGTGGATAACCTCGCATTTGTCCACATTATACTGCATCTGCCATACATCTGCCCAATCACCCAACCTGTCCAAATCATACTGGAGTTTCTCGGCATCTTCCTCACAGTACACACGCCCACCCAGCTTATAATCATCTGAAAACTTGGAGATATTACACCTAGTTCCCTCGTCTAGATCATTAATATATATTGTGAATAGCTGGGGTCCTAGCACCGATCCCTGCGGTAACCCACTAGTCACTGCCTGCCACTCAGAAAAAGACCCGTTTATTGCAACTCTTTGCTTCCTGTCTGCCAGCCAGTTCTCTATCCAAGTCAGTACCGTGCCCCCAATCCCTTGTGCTTTGTTGTTAAAGGTATATTGCTGCTCTTATTTTCATCGTATCATAGAATCGTACAGCACAGAAGGAGGCCATTCGGCCCATAGGCCGGGATTTTATCAACCTCGGTGGGTCCGTGGTGGCGGTGTCGGGGGTGGGTCCCGGTCTCGCTGCTGGCTCCAGCCCGCTGACCAAAATGATTTCCCATGTTTGGGCTTGTCAAGCCCGCCCTGCGAGATTCCTGGCCAATTCAAGGAAACGGGTCTGATGACGTCATTTGATGACGCATCATCAGCCGGTTTCCTTATAGGGACCATGGCCACATTGATTTTGACAGCTCTGCTGTCAGTGTTCTACAGCATTGCGGTGCTGCAAACAATGACAAGCACTGCACAGAGGTTCACGGCTGCACCCAGGCTCTCCCATGACTCCCTCTTATGGAGGGAGTCACAGCACGCAGGGAGGTTCTCTTCCCTCCCAATGGGGGGAAGAGGCCTCCCCAGGAGATCAACGCAGCCTGGTTGCACATTGCAAAGGAGGGCACAAGCAGGGATGTTGTCAAGGATCCCTGGCTGCTGTGGTGCAAACCTTTCAATGACCTCAGTAGATAACGAAATGTTAGTATAAAGCCACACTCAACCTCATCCTGCTGTGCCTCTCAACACATCCCCATCACTCTGCCTTCCCTACCCTACTCCTGCACATCCTAACTCACACCAACATACCTTGCACCTCCACCTCTCTATCTATATTATCACATCCCCATCTCACTAGCCACCCCTCACACTCACCCTCATCCTAGTGCAATCATACCAACTAACAACACACAAGGATAGGCACTTGAGTGTTTTATGCAATATTCATGTAAAGTTTCTATTAATGTGCTGTCAAACATTGAAATCTTTATTTTCCAAACTTTGTGTTCTTGGACAGATTTGTGTGCACCTTTGGAAGTGGCTTAGTGAGTTGCAGTGAATGGTAAGACATAATTGTACTCCCCGCAATGCTGATGAGTGTGAAAGGAATGGCTTGGTCATTGTAGGGATGCTTTATGATGTTGGTGAGGGCTGGTGCCAACCTGGCGCATCATGTGGCAGCCAGGGTGTACATCGTCAAATGAAGTAAATGTGGCCATGGTGAGGCCATCCCTGGCCTCCCAAGCAGCAATACGGTCGGGTGCTGCTGTCCTGTATCTTCACAGAATCACAGAAACCCCACAGTGCAGATAGAGGCCATTTCGGCCCATCGAGCCTGCACCGACACATATCCCACCCGATCCCCGTAACCCCTGCACCAACACATATCTCACCCTATCCCCGTAACCCCACGTATTTAATCCCCCTAACACTAAGGGTCAATTTATCATAGCCAATCAACCTAACCTGCACATCTTTGGACTGTGGGAGGAAACCGGAGCACCCGGAGGAAACCCACGCAAACACGGGGAGAATGTGCAAACTCCACACAGACAGTCACCCGAGGCCGGATTCGAACCCGGGTCCCTGGCGCTGTGAGGCAACAGTGCTAACCACTATGCCACCGTGCAGCATCAGTTGATTGTGGAGAAGGTTGGTGTTGTTGTTGCTGCTGCTGATGTGCCTGGTGCTGCTGGTGTTAGGGCTGATCTCTGATGCTGATGGAATAGATGGCAGGTGAAATAGAGATGACAGAAGCAATCTGGTAATGGTGGGAGAGGTAATGAGGTCAGACTGGATGGAGACTTGTGTAAAAACTTGCAGCACAGATAATCTGTAGTGGAAATGCAGTTTAGAGGAGCTTTTGGCTAAGGGAAGATATCTCAATCAGCTGGGAGCTTTGACTTGACATTTGAAGCTGTCAACTCATCAGCTAATTCAATGGCCACTGACCTCCCGCCTCAGCTTCACTGACGACGTCTAGGCACAGCGGGAAACCGGTGGGCGACCTGTCAAATTCAAAAAGCTGGGAAAAATCATTGAAAGTGGATGTAAACAAGCCACTAATGATTTTAATTGCCTCCCCCGCCGCTGCCTGCTGGGTCTGGTCAGTGATGACAGACCAGACTTTTGGGAAAGGCTCGTGGCAGCGATTTGACAGCAGGGTCCTGACTCACTATCTGTCTATCACAGCCTTGAATATATTCAATGATTCAGCATCCACAGCCCTTTGGGGTAGAGAATTCCAAAGATTTGCAAACCTCTGACTGAAGAAATTCCTCCTCATCTCAGTCTTGAATGGACGACCCCTTATCCTGAGGCTATGCCCCCTAGTTCTAGTCACTCCAGCCAGGGGAAACAACCTCTCAGCAACGACCCTGTCAATCCCCCCCAGAATCTTGTATGTTTCAATGAGATCATCTCTCATTCTTCTGAACTCCAGAGAGTATACATAGAAACATAGAGATAGGAACAGGAGTAGGCCATTCGGCCCTTCGAGCCTGCTCCGCCATTCAATGAGATCATGGCTGATCTTCGTCTGAGATCATAGCTGATCTTACCAGTTCAGTACCCCGTCCCCGCCTTTTCTCCGTAACCCTTAATCCCCTTAGCCCTCAGAAATATATCCAATTCTCTCTTGAAAATATTTATTGAATTAGCCTTCACAGCCCTCTGTGGCAGGGAATTCCACAGGCTCACCACTCTTTGAGTGAAGAAATTCTTCCTCATCTCTGTTTTAAATGATTTGCCTGCTATTTTTAGACTGTGGCCCCTGGTTCTGTGCTCCCCGGCCATTGGAAACATTCTCTCTGAATTCAGCCTGTCCAGGCCTGCCATAATTTTATATGTTTCGATGAGATCCCCTCTCAATCTTCTAAACTCCAGTGAGTACAAGCCCAAACTATTTAATCTCTCTTCGTAGGTCATTCCCGCCATTCCAGGTATCAGCCTGGTGAATCGCCGTTGCACTCTTTCCATGGCAAGAACATCCTTCCGCAGATGGGGCGACCAAAACTGTACACAATACTCCAGATGCGGTCTCACCAGCACCTTGTACAGCTGTAGTAAGGTATCCCTATTCCTATACTCGAACCCCCTTGATATGAAGGCCAACATACCATTTGCCTTCTTAATCGCCTGTTGCACCTGCATGCTCTCCTTCAGTGACTGGTGCACAAGAACACCCAGGTCCCTCTGCACTTCCCCATCTCCCAATCTATTGCCATTTAGATAATAATCTACCCTCCTGTTTTTACCCCCAAAGTGGATAACCTCGCATTTATCCACATTATAGTGCATCTGCCACGTATCCGCCCATTCCCCCAACCTGTCCAAATCGCACTGTAGCCTCCTGACATCCTCATCAGAGCCCACCCCTCCTCCTAGTTTAGTGTCGTCAGCGAATTTGGAAATATTGCATCCAATTCCCTGATCCAGATCATTTATATATATATATAGGCCCAATCTAATCAATCTCTCCTCATAGAACAACCCTCTCTTCCCTGGAATCAGTCTAGTGAGCCTTCATTGCACTGCCTCTAAGGCATGTATGTCCTTTCTCAGATGGGGAGACCAAAACTGTGCACAGTACTCCAGGTGCGGTCTCACCAAAACCTTGTACAATTGTAGCAAGACTACTTTACTCTTATACTCCCACCCACTTACAATAAAGACCAACATGCCATTTGTCTTCCAAGTTCCCATCCTTGTGCTGTTAATTTCACAATCCTTCAATCTGATTGGTTACAGTTGTTTGCCTTCTTCATTCTGGTCCCAGATGCCTGGTTTCCCTCGCTGTGCTGTAATCATGGTGTGGAGATGCCGGAGTTGGACTGGGGTGGACAAATGTAACTTGCCACGCAAAAAACTCAAAAGCCTAAACATGCAAGGTCAAGTCTAATTAAAGGCAGACGCCGTTGGATACCCTGCAAATGCTGATGGGTATGCACATTAAAATGCCTGGTGCTTTGGCAGGCCTGCCAGAAAGCCTGAGTGCAATGTCGAGGAGCATGGATCACCAACCTTGCATAGGGCTTTGCGCAGAGCTTGGAGCCCATTAGTTCCATAATGGAAGGGTTGGGCAGATCCATTTGCGCACTTGTGGACCCAACCATAATGCAGCGTCTGATGGCTGATGTTTTAGCTTTCATTGCAGCACAAGCAGAAGCCACCCAACGTCCGAGTGCTGCAGTGAAAGCTCAGACTGAAGTCATGCAAGCTCAGACTGCTGCCATCATGGCTGTGTTTACCAGTATGGCTTACCAGGTTTACCAGGTGGCTAGGAATGCTGAGGCCATGCCCCAGGGGAGTGGCAATGGCTCCGTGGAGCAGGAACCTGCTGTCCTCTCTCAGGTGACAGCATTTGTCCTCCCACCACTGCCACTCCACCAGTGCCCTTGTTGTTGCCTGTCAGCCAGCCAGCCAGCCCAGTCTGCTGTCGCCCATACCGAGGTGGTGCAGTCCACAGCCGGGCATTTTAGGCTCAGAGCTGCTCGAGGTTGTTTTGCAAGGCCATCTGCAGTCTCTCCCACTGAAAGTCAGCAGCCTTCCACCAGCCATGCTCCAGCCACTGGGGGAGCACTGCAAAGGAGCACTAGGATAAGCAAAGGCACACGCAAGGCAGACACTAAGGGAATGCATAAGGGTGATTAGTTGACTTTTTAATGTTATATTGGATGGATTGATGGATAGAGTTGGCTTGGAATGTTTCTTTTGTGGTGGCTTTTATTTCAGCATTGTGGCCAAGAGGACGCTGTGATGGTAAGTAACAGTGGGAAGGTAAGGTGTGGGACTATTGTTGAATGGGGAATTGGGGCTGTATTCACTCATACCACAGTCAGATGAGTCGATCACGGACAGTTCAGGCAGAAAGGTTCTGTCTGAGTTGCCTCCACTCTTCCACTTCCTCCTCTTCCGCTTCCTCCTCTTCCTCTTCCTCTTCCTCCTCCTTTCCTCCTCCTCTACATCCTCCTCCTCAACTGGTCATCGTATGCCTGGTGTCAAGGGCTGTGCCCTCATGATGGTGTGGTTGTGGAGCATGCAACAGACTACGATGAAACTTGAGACGGGTTCTGCTGAGTACTGCAGGGCTCCTCCAGAGCAGTCCAGGCAGCGGAAGCGTTATTTAAGGATGCCAATGGTCCGTGTGGCAGCATGCTGCCCACGAGTGTTTGGGTTGCGCACCGGAGTCATGAGCCAGGTGGTCAGTGGATAGCCCTTATCACCCAGTAGACACCCTCTGGTTTGCGGCTCAAAGACTGAGGGAGCAGTGGACTGGCATAAAATAAAAGCATCATGACTGCTGCCAGGATACTGGGCATTCACCATCATGATGTGTTGAGCATGGTCGCACACCAACTGCACATTCAACGAGTAAAAACCTTTGCGGTTGCGGTACATCTCAGCATTTAGATGCAGTGCCGACAAAGCCACGTGCTCCCTGCACCATGGAGAAGTCCGCTATCCTGGCAAAGCCATGTGCATGGTCCGCCTGCTTCTCTCTGGTCAGAGAGAAGAAAATGAACTCCCTCTCCTGGCATAAAGAGCATCTGTCACCTCTCTTATGCAGCAGTGGACGGTGAACTGGCAGATTTTACGATTGTCACCTGCTCCAGCATGGAAGGATCCCGACGTGAAGAACTTCAAGGCCACGGTCACCTTCACAGCCACTGGCAGCGCTGTCCTTGCCCTGCTGTGAGGCTGCAGGTCTGGTTGCAAGAGGCGGCAAGGTTCTGTGAGCACCTCCTTTGTAACACACAAACGCCTCACACACTGCTCCTGGCTCAGGCTGAGGTAAGAAAATTGCTCTGGGAAGACCCTAGGTGGGTAAGGCCTCCTGCTGAGAGCCCTTCTCCCCCTCCTCTTTCTCCCTCTGCAAGCAGCTTGTCTCCTTCTTTGCTGCCTCTGCTCCATCTCCCTTTCATGCTGCAGGCCAACGGGGATGAAAACTAGAGCACCCATGACTGGGAGCAAGTGGTCTGACCAGAACCCTTGAACTCAGAACCAAGGCCTTCTCCACTTGCAGCACCACTCCATCACCTCACCAACTGCACACAACTCTAGAAAGCACCAAACACTTCCACAAACTTACACAGAGCCAATAGAAATTAATCAGCAACTCACCTGATAGTGGTTGATGATCCCTTTAAATATCGCTGGTGGGGGGACCTTGCAGCTGCAGAAAATATATGTTCAGCTATGCGAGGTTAACGCAAGGTGTTAGTTCCAGTGCTGAGGATGAAAATGGCATCAAAGCAACATTGCATGTTGATTGACATCAGGATCTGCCTACTTTACATACTTCTAGCGCCACTCCCAGCGACGACGCTAACGCCCTCAGCAAGATGGCATCCAGTGCAGTCCACACCAGACTTGTGTACGCACGGCTAAGATGCCATTTTCGACCCAAAATGGCACCTGTAGTGCCTAAAAAACGGGAGCTACGCAATCGAGTTTCTAGCCCTATAATCTCTGAGGTTGGCTCCCTGAATGGTTAAAGTTGCCCACATATTCTGTATGTCTAAAATATTTGACCAAATTTTTATCACTGTATCTACCCTCTACATCCCAACCTCATTATTGAATGACAAAGTTTCCTTTAATAATTAATTTTCACAAAAATGTTGCAAAGATTTTTGATGAATTCCATAAAATGTGTAGTGGCATAATCCTTCTTGCATGATTAATAGGAACCATGCTGTTACTGCAGAGTGAGTAACATAAGTAGCAACTCAAAAATAGCACAGGGATGACAAACTGCTTCAACAACTGAAGACTAAGCGCCTTTGGTTTCCGTATTTTTCACACAACCTCAAAGGCAAAGGTCGGGTGTCACTGTTCCATCTAATGAACTAACCGCACAGATAAAAAAAACGTTAAAGTGCATTCGCTCTCTATAATTTGAATTTATACTTGCTTCTGTCCAACAGTTCAACCTTTGAACTTCGATTATAAACGCTGCTGGATGCTAATAGTTTTGCAAAAAGCTAGACAGCAGAGAAATATGATCCAATTAATAATGCTCCCTTCTACTTGTCTGTATTTTTAAAAATTCGTTCCTGGGTTGTGGGCGTCACTGGCAAGGCCAGCATTTATTGCCCATTCCTAATTGCCCTCGAGAAGGTGGTGGTGAGTCGCCTTCTTGAACCGCTGCAGTCCGTGTGGTGGAGGTACTCCCACAGTGCTGTTAGGGAGGGAGTTCCAGCATTTTGACCCAACAACAATGAAGGATTGGTGATATACTTCTAGGTCAGGATGGTGTATGACTTGGAGGGGAACGTGGAGGTGGTGGTGTTCCCATGCGCCTGCTGCCCTTGTCATTCTAGGCTGTAGAGGTCGCGGGTTTGGGAGGTGCTGTCGAAGAAGCCTTGGCGACTTGCTACAGTTCATCTTGTAGATTTCTGGTCCTTGTATGTCGAGACAGACAGAATAGCATCACATCGCGATGGATTATTACTCTGGCAGTTGTCGGCGCCATTTCTGATTTGCCAGAACCACAATCCCCAGTCTCCCTCTCTCCCTGATGCCCTATTCCCCAGTCTCCTTCTCTCCCCGTCACCATTCCCCAGGCCTCCTCTCGCCCAGATGCCTTATTTCCCAGTCTCCATCTCTCCCCGTCCCCATTCCGCAGTCTCCCTGTCCCGTAATGCCCAATTCCCTAGTCACCCTTACTCTCTGATGCCCCATTCCTCAGTCTCCCTCTCTCCCTGACACACCATTCACCAGTCTCTCTCTCTCCCTGATGCCACATTCCAAAATCTCCCTTTTTCCCTGACACCCCATTCTCCAGTCTCCCTCTCTCCCTGACACCCCATTGCCCAGTATCCTTCTCTCTGGCGCCCCATTCCCCAGTCTCCATCTCTCTCTGATGCCCGAATCCCCAGTCTCCCTCACTCATTGACATCCCATTCCTCAGTCTCCCTCTCTCCCTAAAGCCCTATTGCCCAGTCTCCCTCTCTCCCAGAGACCCCATTCCCCAGTCTCCCTCTCTCTCTGACACCCCATTCCCCAGTCTCCCTCTCTTCCTAACACCCCATTCACCAGATTCCCTCTCTCCCTGACACCCCATTCCAGTATCCATCTCACCCTGACACCCCATTCCCAGTCTCCCTCTCGCCCTGACACCCCATTCCCCAGTTGCCCTCTCACCCTATCGCCCCATTTCCCAGTCTCCCTCTCTTCCTAACACCCCATTCACCTGTCTCCCTCTCTCCCTGACACCCCATTCCAGTATCCATTTCACCCTGATGCCCCATTCCCAGTCTCCCTCTCTCCCTGATGCCCTATTCCCGAGTCTCCAGTCTCCCTCTCTCCTGAGTTCTAATTCCCAGTCTACCTCGCTCCTGAGTTCCCATTCCCCAGTCTCCCTCTCTCCCTGAGACCCCATTCCCCAGTCTCCCCCTCTTCCTGACGCCCCATTCCTCAGTCTCTCTCTCTCCCTGATGCCCCATTCCCAGTCTCCCCCTCTCCCTGATGCCCCATTCCCAGTCTCCCTCTCTCCCTAATGCCCCATTCCCAGTCTCCCTCTCTCACTGACGCCCTCTTCCCCAGTCTCCCTCTCGCCCTGACACCCCATTCCCCAGTCTCCCTCTCTCCCTGACACCCTTTTCCCAGTCTCCCTCTTTCCCACGAGCTCCCATTCCCCAGTCTCCCTCTCTCCTGAGTTTCGATTCCCCAGTCTCCATCTCTCCCTCGAAGTCCCATTCCCGTCCCCCTCTCTACCTGAAGCCCCATTCCTCATTCTCACTGAAGCACTATTTCCCAATCTCCCTCTCTCACTGACACCCCAATTCCCCGTCTACCTCTCTCCCTGACACCCCATTCCCCATTCTCTCTCTCCCTGACACCCCATTCCCAAATCTCGCTCTCTCCCTGACGCCCCATTCCCCAGTCTCACTATCTCCTGAGTTCCAATTCCCCATTCTCCCTCTCTCCCCTCCACAGTCTCCATCTCTCCCTGAAGCCCCATTCCTGGACTGCATCTCTCCCTGATGCCCCATTCCCAGTCTCCCCCTCTCCCTGATGCCCCATTCCCAGTCTCCCTCTCTCCCTGATGCCCCATTCTCCAGTCTCCCTCTCTCCCCAATGCCCCATTTCCAAGTCTCCCTCTCACCCTTGAACTCCCATACCCCAGTCAATTCAATTCAATTCAATTCAAATTGCCTTATTGGCATGACAAGTTACATCTTATGTTGCCAAAGCATCGAAAAACATTCATGTTTGTACACAAAAATACAGATCTATCCCTACAGTGTATAAACAGATATATCCCTGAGTGTATAAATATCCATTCATATATTTTATATATACTCTTTTCTTATGTTTAGTGGTTGTCCCTCTGTTTGTGGCAAGTTGTAATTTTAGTGTGCCGCTAATGTTACACAATTTCTCTCTTCCCCTAGTAGGTATGGAAGTTTTTGGTCATCCTCTCTCTCGCTCTCTCGCTCTCCCTCTCTCCCTCTCTCGCTCGAACTCCCATTCCGCAGTCTCCCTCTCTCCCTAATGCCCCAATCCCGATTCTTCCTCTCGCCCTTGAACTCCTATACCCAAGTCACACTCTCTCCTGAGTTCCAATTACCCAGTCTCGCTCTCTCCCTAATGCCCATTCCTCAGTCTCCCTCTCCCTTAGACCCCATTCCCCTTTCTCCCTCTCTCCCAGACACCCCATTCCCCAGTCTCCCTCTCTCGTTGGATCCCATTCCCCATTCTCCCTCTCTCCCTGACACGCCATTCCCCAGTCTCGTTTCTCCCTGACACCCCATTCCTCAGTCTCCCTCTCTCCTGAGTTCCAATTCTCCAGTCTCACTCTCTCCCTGAGAACCGTTTCCCCATTCTCCCTCTCTCCCTAACACCCCATTCCCCAGACTCCCACTCTCCCTGACACCCCATTCCCCAGTCTCCCTCTCTCATTGGATCCCATTCCCCATTCTCACTCTCTCCCTGATGCCCCATTCCCCAGTCTCGTCTCTCCCTGGCACCCAATTCCTCAGTCTCCCTCACTCCTGTGTTCCCATTTCCCAGTCTCCATCTCTACCTGACACCCCATTCCACATTCTCCCTCTCTCTCCCTGACACCCCATTCCCCATTCTCCCTCTCTCCCTGACGCCCCATTCCCCAGTCTCCATCTCTCCTGAGTTCCAATTCCCCATTCTCCCTCTTTCCCTGACACTCCATTTGTTGTGTCCGTGTATAATAATACACAGACTGCAGGAGAACGGTAAAACAGGTGTTTACTCAACGTGGCTCACAGTGGAACTGATCTGTACAGATTACTACTCAGTGCTATATACAGATGTGGTCACTGCCGGCACTGCAGTATACATGAGCTGTAAAAGATAGTTCCCTCCCTTAAAGGTATATGCATTACAATTCCTCCCCTTTTCGATTAACAGTACCATAACACTCATTTAACAATTAAATATCAAACTAATTACAATTAACACTTTTAACATGCAACATTAGCTGAAAATAGTCTATTTATATATTCAGTCTTTGGGAAGGCTTCCTGATCATTTCTGGATAGCGCCTTTCCCGAGTGTCTTGCTCTTGGTGCGGAGGCGATTCTGGCCCCCTGTCGTCGGTTGGTTCATCAGCTTCCGATGCTACTGTTTCTGGGGTAGATGCGACCTGTATGTCGGGTTCATCACCAGGTACGTATGGGCGAGGCATGGGGTTGGCTTGTTCCTGTGACTCTAGGATCTGGTCAGCATGGCGTCTCACGATGCTCTCCCCAACGTCCACTGTGTGCATTAGTGGGCCCTGCCATGTGCATATCGTTCCTGGCTGCCATTTTTCTGTTCAGTAGTCGCGGGCCAAAACTGGTTGCCCTACATTGAAGCTCCTTGTTGGCCTCTCATGGGTGTGCTGGAATTGCTTACTCTCAACATCTCTTCGTACATTTGGTCTGAGCAAATCCAGGCGAGATCTTAACCTTTGGTTAAAGAACATCATGGCTGGGGCCTGGTTGGTGACTGCATGTGTCGCATTCCGGTAGGCGAACAGGAAATTGTCCACCTTGTGCTGCAGCGGAATGTTGTCATTGTACATAGCCTTTATTGCCTTCTTAAAGGTTTGTACGAACCTCTCAGCCAATCCATTTGTGGCTGGATGATACGGGGCGGATGTGTAATGCCTTACCCCATTCTTTTTCAAGAACCTCCGGAACTCTTCGGACAGAAACTGTGGTCCGTTGTCGGAGCAAATCTGTTCTGGCAAGCCATTCCTGGCAAAAATGGTCCGTATGACTGCATTAGTTTTCTCCGTGGTGGTGGAGGACATTTTGATGACCTCAGGCCATTTCGAGTGCGCATCCACGTCTATTAAAAACATGGAGTCCATGAATGGACCAGCAAAATCAATATGCACCCGTTGCCATGGAGATGAGGGCCACGCCCATGGGTGTAGATGTCACGGGGTTGGGAGTCACGGGGCCGTGTAGATACGGGGCCGTGCTGTCCGGGCAAGGCTGGTTCTGGACCCAAATGCAGACAGACGAGAAGCAGGTATTCAGTCTTAAGTAACAGTACTTTATTTGAACTTTACACATAACTAGATTCACACAAGGAAAACACTAATAAACATAAGAGAGCAAGACAAGCTACCAAACAGCTGGACAAGACAGGAACTCAGGACAAGCTTCCATGAGGAAACCCACTTGTCCTGACTGAGCTCGAGACAAGCTACCACCTAGGCACCCGGCTTGCTGAGATAAGACTCAAGACAAGCTACCACAGGGGTAATCGGCTTATCAATACAGAGCCCAAGACAAGCTATCAAACGGTTAGTCAAGATAGGAACTCAGGGCAAGCTTCCATGAGGCAACCCACTTGTCCAGACTGAGCTCGAGACAAGCTACCACAAGGGCAACAGGCTTGCTGAGATAAGACTCAAGACAAGCTACCACAGGGCTAATCGGCTTATCAATACAGAGCTCAAGACAAGCTACCACAGGGCAACATGCTTGTCCAAACTGAGCACCTTATCAAGACTGAGCAACTTGTCAGGACCGAGATCAAAAGGAAGAACCACAGACTTAAATACAAGGATCAACCATGGCAACCAGCTTGTCAAGGCAAGCTGCCACAGAGCAAAGGCTAGTCAAGACAGAGAACCTTGTCAGGACTGAGCACAGAGAGAAGAAACCACAGAACTTAAATACTACAAATCACAGGTGAAACTCATAAGCTCAATAACAATCAATTAAGGATTAACACAGGAGACTAGAAACAATTAACAAGGAAACAAACAAGTGAAGGTGCCATCTAGAGGTTACTGAAGGAACTGACTGGCACCCTCACAGTAGAGGGGCCTGTGGTGGTGCATTTTGGACTTTCTGGCATCCTGAGCAACTCTTGGTCAGGTCCTCGATTTGTTTATCGATTCCCGGCCACCACACATAAGCCCTGGCTAGGCTTTTCATTTTTACCCCTTCCAGATGACCCTCATGAAGCTCATTGAGCACTCTATCCCTTAACTTGGGTGGAATTACCACTCGGGATCCACACATCAAGGTTCCCCGGCACACTGACAGCTGTTCTCTCCTTGTCGAGAATGCTGGCAACAGTGAGTCGCCATGTGCTGGCCATCCCTTCGCCGTCAAATCATATACCCGAGACAGTGTCGGGTCATTTTGGGTCTCCTTCTCTATACCAGGGTTAGTTACAGGCAAGCATTCAATTATAGTCGAATGAAATATTTCGACAGGATCCACTGCTGGTGCTTCCTCCGCAGTAGGCAGTGGCAGGCATGATAGCCCATCAGCATTTCCATGCTGTTTCGTGCCCTTATATTTAATCTCATAGTGATGTGCCCCTAGAAAAAGTGACCATCTTTGTAGTCGTTGTGCAGTCATTACCGGAATGCCCTTCTTCCGATTAAAAATGGAGACAAGAGGCTGGTGATCAGTCAGCAAGGTGAATTTCTGCCCGTGCAGATAATGATTTAACTTTTTCACTCCCCACACTAGGCTGAGGGCCTCCCTGTCAATCTGGGCGTAGTTACGCTCGGCTGAGGTTATTGATCGTGACGCAAAGGCTATTGGGCTCTCTGAGCCATCCGAGGATTTGCGCGACAGCACCGCTCCAATGCCGTAGGGTGACGCATCACATGCCAACCGAATTGGTAATGCTGGGTTGTAATGGGCAAAGACATCTTTCGATGTGATTAGTGTTTTGCTCTTCTGGAAAGCTCGCCACTCCACTTCCATGGCACCCCAGTTTGCAGTAGGGTGTTCAGTGGGTGTAGTATTGTAGACAAATTTGGCAAGAACTTATGGTAGTAGCTTACCAGCCCGAGGAACGACCTCAGTTGTGACACATTTTCCGGTGCTGGAGCCTTGACTATGGCTTCAATCTTCTCTGGGGACTTATGTAACCCCTCTTTATCGATAACGTGGCCACAATACGAGATCTGTTTTCTAAAAAACTCGCATTTGGGGCGGTTAGCTCAGAGCCCATATTCCTGCAATCTAGTGAGCACCTGCTGCAGGTTGGCAAGGTGATCACTGTCATTTTCGCCCATGACCAGGATGTCGTCCAAATAACACTGGGTCCCTGGGATCCCTTGCAGGACTTGTTCCATTGCCCTCTGCCAAATAGCCGGAGCTGATGCTACCCCGACTACCAGCTGGTTGTATTGGTAGAGACCTTTATGGGTGTTGATTGTGAGTTTTTTTTTGATGCTTCTTCTACCTCCATTTGCAGATACGCCTGGGCCAGATCAATCGTAGTGAAGCGTTTCCCTCCAGATAGCGAGGCAAAAATATCTTCAATCCACGGAAGTGGATATTGTACGGTGTGAAGGACCGGGTTCACTGTTACCTTAAAGTCTGCACAGATGCGAACCTTCCTTGGTTCCCCAGGCGTGCTGCTCAACGACTTTTTCATCACAGGGACAATGGGTGTAGCCGACTCGCTCCAGTCTACCTTGGACAGTACACCTGAACATTCCAGACTCTCCAGCTCTGCTTTGACGGCTGGGCGGACCGCATAAGGTATCGGTCTGGCCTTAAAAAATTTTGGGCTTGCGTTTTCTTCAATTTTAATCATCGCTGTCATGCCTTTTAGTGTTCCGAGTCCTTGCTGAAACACTTGTTTCGCGTCAGTTAGGATCTTTGACAGTCACCCAGGTGTGACGTCGTCATCCTTTTTGTCAGCCACAGTCACTGCCTGTATGGAATGCCAATCCAGTTGAATTTTCCGGATCCATTCACGTCCCAATAATAGTGGTCCTCCATCTTGTAATACATACAGGTCTAGTTTTGGTGTTTCCTTACCGTTATATATAACGGTCACCCTTATTTTTCCTTTGGGGTAGACGTTTTGCCCCGTGTACATCTTCAAAATAATTTTTGTGTCTCAAGGGTATGTGTGAGAATAGCCGCTCATAGTCCTGTCGGTTTATGACTGTTAGGGCTGATCCTGTGTCCAATTCCATCTTTACCTGGACTCCTGCTATCTTGAGAGTGACCCAAATGGTTTGGTGATCCTCCGTTGTGATCACATTATGTAGTTTCAGACAACTCAGTTCCCTGCTTTCGGAGTCGTTATCACTCTTTTGTTCATCTGAACTGTTCTCCGTCATCTTATGTACCTTCTTGTACTTTTCTTGGTAGGTTTCTTATTGCTGGTTTTCTTTCTCGGCCTGCAGACTCGTGCTATGTGTCCTACTTTTCCACACTGTCTGCACACTTTGTCTTTGAACCAGCAATCATTCTGGTCGTGTGTTGTTCTGCCGCAGCGATAGCCCTTCTCTGTTCCATTGACATTTCGTTTGTGCCATATTCTTGCTGTCTCTGTTGTATCTCTGCAGCGCCCCGTGCTGCTGCTTCATATGATACCGCAATGCTGAAAGCCTTTTTCAGCTTAAGGTCCTTTTCAGAAAAAAGCCTTTTCTGGGTTCCTTCACTTTGAAGCCCACACACAAACTTGTCCCTTAAGGTCCCGCTCCAAACTGGCAGAGTTTCGATCGTTTGCGCAGTTCTGTTAAATAATCAGCATTGCTTTCATCCTTATGCTGGTTCCGTTTGTGAAACTTGAATCTTTCTGCTATCAGTAGCGGTGTGGGGTTTAAATGTTCCTGTAGTATCGTTACTATGTCTTCAGAACTCTTTTCCATTGGCTTCGTTGGGGTTACTAGATTTCTTAATAAACCATACGTCTTTGCACCCATTAAATTTAACAATACCGACGCTTTCTTGGCATCTGACACCTCATTTGCCTTGCAGTATACCTCTATTCGTTTGACATATGTAGTCCAATCTTTGACTTCATTGTCAAATGCGGTGATACTGCCACTCTTCGGCATTTTGGGTGTGATTTAAAATGGCATCTCCCAATGGCTTAAAATGGCGTCTCCCACGCTTTCCTTCCTCCCCTGCTGCTGCCAACGGTGCTTCCGGCGGTTCTCGTGGCAATGGCGGTGCCCTGTAGGTTTCGCGCGCTTCTCCTGCGCTGCTGCCAATTCCGCTCTCGGCGGTCCTCGTGGCAATGGCGGTGCCTCGCGGGTTTCTGCGCGTCTCTCTCTCCCTCTCTTCGACGCTGCTAGGCCCCTGAACACCGGCTGTGCCCTGTGCACTCTGCCTTCTCTCTCTCTCCCCCGTCGACGCTGCTCGGCCCTTTGCTGTGCCGCTCGGTCGGGCTCTATCCTGCCGCTGTCCGGGAAGGGGCTGCGCACTACCTGTTGCCAGCCAGTTTTGCTGGACCACCTTGACTGGAAAGCCAAGCCTGGCTCTCGACAGCCTCCCCCGCAATTCTCGAGTCTCTGCTGGATGACTGGGCGGTTGCCTGTGGTCGACGCCCGAGTCTCTGGCCTTGACCTCCAATCCACTGATCTCCAGGAATGAATCCCCGTGAGGTGATGCAGAGTTGCAGGTGGGTTCGAACTTGCCTTGTCGCCATTGTTGTGTCTGTTGCGTCCGTGTATAATAAGACGCAGACTGCAGAGAATGGTACAACAGGTATTTACTCAACGTGGCTCACAGTGGAACTGATCTGTACAGATTACTACTCAGTGCTATATACAGGTGTGGTCACTGCCAGTACTGCAGTATACATGAGCTGTAAAACATAGTTCCCCCCTTAAAGGTATAGACATTACAACACCACACCTTTTAGATTAACAGTACCATAACACTCATTTAACAATTAAATATCAAACTAATTACAATTAACACTTTTAACATGCAACATTAGCTGAAAATAGTCTATTTATATATTCAGTCTTTGGGGAGGCTTCCTGATCCTTTCTGGATAGCGCCTTTCCCAAGTGTCTTGCTCTTGGTGCGGAGGCGATACTGGCCCCCTGTCGTCGGTTGGTTCATCAGCTTCCGATGCTACTGTTTCTGGGGTAGATGCGACCTGTATGTCGGGTTCCTCACCAGCTACGTATGGGCGAGGCATGGGGTTGACTTGTTCCTGTAACTCTAGGATCTGGTCAGCATGGCGTCTCACGATGCTCTCCCCAACGTCCACTGTGTACATGAGTGGGCCCTGCCGTGTGCATATTGTTCCTGGCTGCCATTTTTCTGTTCGGTAGTCGCGGGCCAAGACTGGTTGCCCTACATTGAAGCTCCTTGTTGGCTTCTCATGGATGTGCTGGAATTGCTTACTCTCAACATCTCTTCGTACGTTTGGTCTGAGCAAATCCAGGCGAGAACTTAACCTTCGGTTAAAGAACATCATGGCTGGGGCCTGGTTGGTGACTGCATGTATCGCATTCCGGTAGGCGAACAGGAAATTGTCCACCTTGTGCTGCAGCGGAATGTTGTCATTGTGCATAGCCTTTATTGCCTTCTTAAAGGTTTGTACAAACCTCTCAGCCAAACCATTTGTGGCTGGATAATATGGGGCGGATGTGTAATGCCTTACCCCATTCTTTTCAAGAACCTCCAGAACTCTTCGGACACAAACTGTGGTCCATTGTCAGAGCAAATCTGTTCTGGCAAGCCATTCCTGGCAAAAATGGTCTGTAGGACTGCAATAGTTTTCTCCGTGGTGGTGGAGGACATTTTGATGACCTCAGGCCATTTCGAGTGCGCATCCACGGCTATTAAAAACATTGAGTCCATGAATGGACCAGCAAAATCAATATGCACCCGTTGCCATGGAGATGAGGGCCACGACCACAGGTGTAGAGGGGCCTGTGGTGATGCATTTTGGAATTTCTGGCATCCAGAGCAGCTCTTGGACAGTTCCTCGATTTGTTTATCGATTCCCGGCCACCACACATAAGCCCTGGCTAGGCTTTTCATTTTTACCCCTCCCAGATGACCCTCCTGAAGCACATTGAGCACTCTATCCCTTAACTTGGGTGGAATTACCACTCGGGATCCACACATCAAGGTCCCCCGGCACACTGACAGCTGTCCTCTCCTTGTCGAGAATGCTTGCAACAGTGAGCCGCCATGTGCTGGCCATCCAGTCACCATCAAATCATATACCCGAGGCAGTGTCGGTTCATTTCGGGTTTCCTTTTCGATACAAGCGTTAGTTACCGGTATGTATTCAACTATAGTCGAATGGAATATTTCAACAGGATCCACTGCTGGTGCTTCCTCTGCAGTAGGCAGTGGCAGGCGTGATAGCCCATCAGCATTTCCATGCTGTTTCGTGCCCTTATATTCAATCTCATAGTGGTGCGCCCCTAGAAAAAGTGACCATCTTTGTAGTTGTTGCGCAGTCATCACCGGAATGCCCTTCTTTGGATTGAAAATGGAGACAAGAGGCTGGTGATCTGTCAGCAAGGTGAATTTCTGCCTGTGCAGATAGTGATTGAACTTTTTCACTCCCCACCCTAGGCTGAGGGCCTCCCTGTCAATCTGGGTGTAGTTACGCTCGGCTGAGGTTAGTGATCGTGAAGCAAAGGCTATTGGCCTCTCTGAGCCGTCCAAGAATTTGTGCGACAGCACCGCTCCAATGCCGTAGGATGACGCATCACATGCCAACCGAATTGATAATGCTTGGTTGTAATGGGCCAATACTTCTTTCGATGTGATTAGTATTTTGCTCTTCTGGAAAGCTCATCTACATTCGTCGCTCCACTTCCATGGCACCCCAGTTTGCAGTAGGGTGTTCAGTCGGTGTAGTATTGTAGACAAATTTGGCAAGAGCTTATGGTAGTAGTTTAGCAGCCCGAGGAATGACCTCAGTTGTGACACATTTTCTGGTGCTGGAGCCTTGACTACTGCCTCAATCTTCTCTGGGGACTTATGTAACCCCTCTTTATCGATAACGTGGCCACAATACGAGAACTGTTTTCTAAAAAACTCACATTTGTGGTGGTTAGCTCAGAGCCCATATTCCTGCAATCTAGTGAGCACCTGCTCCAGGTTGGCAAGGTGATCACTGTCATTTTCGCCCATGACCAGGAAGTCGTCCAAATAACACTGGGTCCCTGGGATCCCTTGCAGGACTTGTTACATTGCCCTTTGCCAAATAGTCAGAGCTGATGCTACCCTGATTACCAGCTGGTTGTATTGGTAGAGACCTTTATGGGTGTTGATTGTGAGGTATTTCTTTGATGCTTCTTCTACCTCCATTTGCAGATACGCCTGGGCCAGATCAATCGTAGTGAAGCGTTTCCCTCCAGATAGCGAGGCGAAAATATCTTCAATCCGCGGAAGTGGATATTGTACGGTGTGAAGGACCGGGTTCACTGTTACCTTAAAGTCCCCACAGTTGCGAACATTCCTTGGTTCCCCAGGCGTGCTGCTCAACGACTTTTTCATCACAGGAACGATGGGTGTAGCCCACTCGCTCCAGTCTACCTTGGACAGTACACCTGAACGTTCCAGGCTCTCTAGCTCTGCTTCGACGGCTGGGCGGATCGCATAAGGTCTGGCCTTAAAAAATTTTGGGCTTGCGTTTTCTTCAATTTTAATCGTCGCTGTCATGCCTTTTAGTGTTCCGAGTCCTTGCTGAAACACTTCTTTCGCGTCAGTTAGGATCTTTGACAGTCGCCCAGGTGTGACGTCATCATCCTTTTTGTCAGCCACAGTCAGTGCCTGTATGGAATGCCAATCCAGTTGTATTTTCCGGATCCATTCACATCCCAGTAATGGTGGTCCTCCATCTTGTAATACATACATGTCTAGTTTTGGTGTTTCCTTACCGTTATATATAACGGTCACCCTTATTTTTCCTTTGGGGTAGACTTTTTGCCCCGTGTCTGTCTTCAAAATAATTTTTGTGTCTTTCAAGGGTATGTGTGAGAATAGCCGCTCGTAGTCCTGTCGGTTTATGACTGTTGGAGCTGATCTTGCGTCCAATTCCATTTTTACCTTGACTCCTGCTATGTTGAGAGTGACCCAAATGGTTTGGTGATCCTCCGTTGTGATCACATTATGTAGTTTCAGCCAACTCAGTTCCCTGCTTTCAGAGTCGTTATCACTCTTTTGTTCATCTGAACTATTCACCGTTATCTTATGTACCTTCTTGTACTTTCCTTTGGTAGTTTTCTTATTGCTGGTTTTCCTTCCCGACCTGCAGACTCGTGCTATGTGTCCTACTTTTCCACACTGTCTGCACACTTTGTCTTTGAACCAGCAATCATTCTGGTCTTCAGTTGTTCTGCAGCAGCGATAGCACTTCTCTGTTCCATTGACATTTCATTTGTGCCATATTCTTGCGGTCTCTGTTGTATCTCTGCAGCGCCCCTTGCTGCTGCTTCATATGATACCGCAATCCTGAAAGCCTTTTCCAGCATTAGGTCCTTTCAAATAAAAGCCATTTCTGGGTTCCTTCACTTTGAAGCCCACACACAAACTTGTCCCTTAAGGTATCTGCCAGTCCTGCTCCAAACTGGCAGTGTTTCGATAGTTTGCGCAGTTCTGTTAAATAATCAGCATTGCTTTCATCCTTATGCTGTTTCCGTTTGTGAAACTTGAATCTTTCTGCTATCAGCAGCGGTCTGGGGTTTAAATGTTCCTTTAGTATCGTTACTATGTCTTCAAAACTCTTTTCCATTGGCTTCGTTGGGGTTACTAGATTTCATAATAAACCATACGTCTTTGCACCCATTAAATTTAACAATACCGACTCTTTCTTGTCATCTGACGCCTCATTTGCCTTGCTGTACACCTCTATTCGTTCGACATATGTAGTCCAATCTTCGACTTCATTGTCAAATGTGGTGATACTGCCACTCTTCGGCATTTTGGGTGTGGTTTAAAATGGTGTCCCGCATAGGCTTAAAATGGCATCTCCCCCGCTTTCCTTCCTCCCCCGCTGCTGCCAACGCTGCTTCTGGTGGTTCTTGTGGCAATGGCGGCACCCTGTAGGTTTCACGTGCTTCTCCTGCGCTGCTGCCAAGGCCGCTCTCGGTGGTCCTCATTGCAATGGCGGCGCCTCGTGGGTTTCTGCGCGTCTCTCTCTCTCCCTCTCTCTGACGCTGCTCGGCCCCTGAACACCGGCTGCACCCTGTGCGCTCTGCCCTCTCTCTCTCTCCCCCGTCGACGCTGCTCGGCTCTTTGCTGTGCCGCTCGGTCGGGCTCTATCCTGCCGCTGTCCGGGAAGGGTCTGCACACTACCTGTTGCCAGCCCGTTTCCTGGACTGCCTCGACTGGAAAGCCACGCCTGGCTCTCGACAGCCTCCCCCGCAATTCTCGAGTCTCTGCTGGATGACTGGGCGGTAGCCCATGGTCGACACCCGAGTCTCTGGCCTTGACCTCCAATCCACTGATCTCCAGGAACGAATCCCCGGGAGGTGATGCAGAGTTGCAGGTAGGTTCGAACTTGCCTCGTCGCCAATGTTGCGTCCGTGCATAATAAGACACAGACTGTGGAGAACGGTACAACAGGTATTTACTCAACGTGGCTCACAGTGGAACTGATCTGTACAGATTACTACTCAGTGCTATATACAGGTGTGGTCACTGATGGTACTGCAGTATACATGAGCTGTAAAAGATAGTTCCCTACCTTAAAGGTATATACATTACACCATTCCCCAGTCTCCCTCTCCCTGACACCCCATTTCCCAGTCTCCCTCTCTCCCTGATGCCCCATTCCTGGTCTGCATCTCTCCCTGATGCCCCATTCCCAGTCTCCATCTCTCCCTGATGCCCCATTCCCAGTCTCCCTCTCTACCTGATGCCCCATTCGCCAGTCTCCCACTCTCGCTCGAACTCCCATTCCCCAGTCTCCCTCTCTCCCAACGGCTCAATTTCCAAGCCTCCCTCTCGCCCTTCAACTCCCATAAAGCAGTCACATTCTCTCCTGAATTCCAATTCCACAGTCTCCCTCTCTCCCTGATGCCCCATTCCTGGTCTGCATCTCTCCCTGATGCCCCATTCCCAGTCTCCATCTCTCCCTGATGCCCCATTCCCAGTCTCCCTCTCTCCCTGATGCCCCATTCGCCAGTCTCCCACTCTCATTCGAACTCCCATTCCCCAGTCTCCCTCTCTCCCAACGGCTCGATTTCCAAGTCTCCCTCTCGCCCTTCAACTCCCATAAAGCAGTCACATTCTCTCCTGAATTCCAATTCCACAGTCTCCGTCTCTCCCCCGGACTCCCATTCCCAATCTCCCCCTCTTCCTTGTACTCCCATTCCCTAACTCCCTCTCTCCTGAGTTCCAATTACCCAGTCTCGCTCTCTCACTAATGCCCCATTCCTCAGTCTCACACTATCCCTGAGACCGCTTTCCCCATTCTCCCTCTCTGCCTAACACCCTATTCCCCAGTCTCCCTCTCTCCCTCACACCCCATTCCCCAGTCTCCCTCTCTCCTGAGTTCCCATTCCCCATTCTCCCTCTCTCCCTGACACCCCATTCCCCAGTTTTCCTCTCTCCCTGACAACCCATTCCCCAGTCTCCCTCTCCCCCTGACATCCAATTACCCAGACTCCTTCGCTCCCTGACGCCCCATTCCCTACTCTCCTTTTCTCCCTCGAACCCCCATTTCTCAGTCTCCATCCCTCCCTGAAGTCCCATTCCCCAGTCTCACTCTCTCCCAGAAACCCCATTCCCCAGTCTCCCTCTCTCCCTGACACCCCATTCCCCAGTCTCCCTCTCTCCCTGACACCCCATTCCCCAAAAACCTCTCTCCTTATTGCCCCATTCCCAAGTCTCCCTCTCTACCTGACACCCCTTTCCCCAGTCTCATGCTTTCCAACGAGCTTCCATTCCCCAGTCTCCCTCTCTCACTCGAAATCCCATTCCCATCTCCCTCTCAACCTGAAGCCCCATTCCCCAGACTCCATCTCTCCCTGACACTCCATTCCCCAGTCTCCCTCACTCCCTAATGCCCCATTCCTCAGGCTCCCTCTTTCCCTGTCACCCCATTCCTGGTCTGCATCTCCCCCTTAAGCCCCATTCCCTGTCTCCATCGCTCACTGACGCCCCATTCCCAGTCTCCCTCTCTCCCTGATGCCCCATTCCCCAGTCTCACTCTCTCCCTGACACCCCATTTGCCAGTCTCCCATTCTCCCTAATGCCCCATTCCCCAATCTCCCTCTCTCATGAGTTCCAATTCCCCAGTCTCACTCTCTCCCTCGAAAACTCATTCCTCAATCTCCATCTCTCCCAGAAGCCCCATCCCTCCATCTCACTCTCTCACTGAAACCCCATTCCCCATTCTCCCTCTCTCCCTGAAGCCCCTTTCCCCAGTCTCACTTTCTCCCTGAGACCCAATTCCCCAGTCTCCCTCTTTCACTGAGAACCCATTCCCCAGTCTCACGCTCATCCTGAAGCACCATTCCCCTTTCTCCCTCAAACTGCCATTCCCCAGTCTCCCTCTCTCCCTGATGACCCAATCCCCAGTTTTCCTCTCTCCCTGAAGCCCCCTTCCACAGTCTCCCTCTCTCCCTGACACCCCATTCCCCAGTCTCGCTCTCTCCCTAACACTCTCTTCCCCAGTCTCCCTCTCTCCCTGACACCCCATTCCCCTGAATCCCTCTCTCACTGAGGCCCCATTCCCCAGTCTCCCTCTCTCCATGACACCCCATTTCCCAAGTCTCCCTATCTCCCTGACACCCAATTCCCTAGCCTCCCGCTCTCCCTGACACCATCTTCCCAAGTCTCCCTCTTTCCTACGAGCTCCCAATCCACAGTCTCCCTCTCTCAATCATAATCCCAGTCCCATCTCCCTTTCTACCTGAAGCCCCATTCCTCAGTTTCCCTCTCTCCCTGACACCCCATTCCCCAGTCTCACACATTCCCTGATGCCCCATTCCCCAGACACCCCCTCTGCCTGACACACCATGGCCCCGAATCCCTCTCTCCCTATTGCCCAATTCCCCAGTCTCCCTCTTTCACTCGAACTCCCATTGCCATCTCCCTCTCTACATGAAGCCCCATTCCCAGTCTCCCTCTCTCCCTGCGGCCCCATTACCCAGTCTCCCTCTCTCCCTAACACCCAATTCCCCGTCTCCCTCTCTCCTGAGTTCCCAATCCAAAGTATCCCTCTCTCCCTAATGCCCCAATCCCCAGTTTCCCTCTTTACCTTGAACTACCATTCCCCAGTCTCCCTCTCTCCCTGAGACCACATTCCCCAGTCTGATTTTCTCCCTCAGATCCCATTCCCTAGCCTCCCTCTCTCCCTGACACTCTCTTCCCAAGTCTCCCTCTCTCCCTTGTAGGGGTTCGTATTAATCCCCTCAGCCCCGAAAATCGGGAAATATTAATCTGCATCATGGAAATTGTCTCTGGGTTGGACAATGTTTTAAACATACCCAGAATCGCAGTGGGGCTGCATTGAATTGGGCAGCACATGGACAACACCGGAATCGAGGAACTTCGTGGAAATATTCGCGCACATTAAGACAGCACACTTTATTAAAAAAACAATATACGCTTGAGTTTTGAACTGTGTAAATTGCAAACGGATAAAAATGGCCATCAGAAATCATGGCCAAGGACAAAGGCGTGTATGTCTGTGAAAAGGGTAAGCAATGGGAGTCAAATTCTGTCAATCAAAAAAAGGGAGTTTCCCTTCCCTTCAGAGACAATCAATGTTTGTTTACAGGAAACTGCTACCTTGTTGACATAAGGGATTAAACCACTTGAGGCTGTGGTTTCGAGTGACCACAATGAATGGGTTTCTGTTTACATAGTAATACAGCCCCATTCAAAACCCATCAGGGTGAATGGAGATGGTTCGAAGGCTCAGCCCAGACTTTTGAAAAGGGCACTCAAACTGAGGAAGGGAACAGTTTAAACAGAATGGGTTTGAATCACCCATTCCAGATAATCGGAGCAGTATGGCCACTGGGAAATAGCCCGTTTGAATCAGCCAATCATGGCCTTTCTCTTGTGTATTCGAACATTTCAGCGCGAATTTGCACACAGACCTTTTCAGCGCCAAAACAGCAGGAGCTCCCAGGATATAAAGATAGCTTCGCAGAAGCATATCTCTCTCTTATTTTCCTTGGACTGCAGGTGAGCTCTTCTCTCTCTTTTTACCATAGATGAGCGGGTTTCTGACTCCTCAGGAAGGCAATCTAGTAAGGAGTTAGAGGGGTGGTAATTTAAGGGAAATTGCTAAGATTGTAAGACTTACATTGTAGCCATTTATCCCTCGTTTTTGCCATCTGCATTCCCCTGTTAAGCAATTTTACATTGATCGTGTGGTGTAGTTTTCTTTAGTTAATAAAGTTTGATTTTCGTGTAGTTTATTCAGTTAATAAAGTTTGACTTTCTTACATCCAGATCATTTGTCCATTTTTAAGATATCATTAATTATAAGTTCCTCCAGTCACAACTGGAAGGGTGGGTTTAGCGATTCAAAACCGCTGATTGGTATTGGTCTCAGTCTGTGATACAAAAGGCTGCCTGACCAGGTAAATTACCGTAAAGCAGGTAAAGGAAGGTAAATTACCGTAAACCAAGTAAAAGATGCCACCCTACAAATTGGCGACAGGGGCAGGACTGGAGGCAATTTTTGATATGATAAGTGGTCTGGATCTGGAGAAAGCATCAGCTTTTACCTTTCTTGCTCTCAGTCTGTGGGCAGTCCTGTGGAAGGTAGCGGCAGTGTGTAAGCTGACCTATTATAGTACAGGTGGCTGTGTTAAGAAAGGTGAGATGAGGGTGCGGGAGGAGGTTAAAGAGGCCAAGAATCGGGAATCAGAGTTGGAAAAATGCCAGGCGGAGGTAGAACACCTAATAAAGAGTTGAATGAGGCCAGAAATAGTGGGATGAGGGTGCAGGAAGAAAATGCACGCCTCACACTCGAGGTCACAAAATGCCAGGCAGAGATAGAGCGCCTTGTGCAGGAAGTCACAGAGGCTAGGGACAGTGAGATGAGGCTACAGGAGGAAAACTCACACCTCACCCAAGAAGCTAGCGAGGGCAAAAGCCATGCAAGGCACAAGATAGAGTTTCTAAAGTGCCAGTTTACAGAAGCAAAGAGTAACGAGATGAGACTGCGGGAAGAGAATGCCCGCCTCACCTCAGAAGTAACAGAGCAGGAGGGGAAGGTTAGGGAGGTAAAGGCAGCTTATAAGCTGGCCTGCGACCAAAGGTTTGAGGAAGCAGATCATGGCCCCTGTCGGGCAGAGATAGAAAGCCTTAACATGGCTTTAAAGGGAGCAAAGGGGATGATTTGTCTGATCAGCCCAAAGGCAGGTCAGCTGGATTTTACTGGCAACCTAAGTAAAACAGCCACACAGGCAACACCCAGGGAAAGGTTGGCTAGGGAATTAGAGATTCCAAGACAGCAGCCCACAGCTCTGGGTTTTGAGGTGCTCTGGCAGCAAGAAGGGGTGGACAATGGGATGGTAGGAGAATGCCAGCAGGTCTCGCTCGGCAGGCGGGTACCAGGACCAGTGTACCCCCTCCGACAACAGAGGTGTGGTCTTCCCGCGAATGATAATGACCCAGGGGCTGTTCAGCATACCTATCTGGTAGCCTATGATACCCCACAGCTCATAGGCCTGGTGAAACATATTCCCCTGTTCTCTGAAAAGGGGGACCCCTCAGTGCACTTCCAAGGGATAGAACAGGCAGCCTGTGTTAACAGCTGTGATGAGGAAGAGAAAGAAAATAATGTTGCTTTTTTCTGTAGATAGTACGCTCTATCAGACCATTCAGATGAGGCTAAGAGAGGGCAGAAGGGTTTTGAGGACCTAAAGGAGGAAATACTGGAAGCCATGCATGCGAACGACGGCAATCCATTCGATCGCATAAGGAAAACACTGCAGAAGGAAGGGGAGACCCCATAGGCATTTGCAGACAGGCTGTGGCCAGTCTACAACAGCACGTGTACAGGGGGACAAAATAGGGCACAACTGAACCAGCAGCAGCGGACGCAATGGCTTTGTTGCCTGGTGTCCAATTGCCTGCCCCAGATAAAAGCAAAGGCTGACACTTGGTTTGACCCCCATGACCCCCTAGCAACTGAAGAGACTGTAATCCGGCAGCTCATGGTAGCATATAGGAATGGTAGGAATAGTGGGACACCCCCCAGCACAAGGGCAAGGTCCACGAGTTCAAACGTCAGGCTCAATATAAGAAAGAGTGGCGCCAGGAGGGGAGCCGTCCCTCCCAGAGCAAGGTCACTTGTTACAGGTGCGGGGAGGATGGCCACTGGCGCAGGGATTGTAAAATGCCTGGGAGAGATGATAAACCAGGACCCCCGCAGCCCCAACTCAGAAGGCAGAGACAGAAACTCCTCCCGATAGAGTCAAGTCTGTCATGGAGTCGATAAAATCTTTCCTCAGGGCCAATCAGGGAAAGGTAGCAGCCATAAGTGGTGCTGCAGCCCCCTCGCCCACCTCTGCCTCCCCACAATGACTGGCCGATATGCTGGCCAAGGAGGGTGCACGTGCAGGCGCTTTCTGGTACCCATATGAATTGGGGCCAGTGGCAGCGATTACAGCAGGGATGGGACACCGGGAAAACTGTATAAATCTGACCATACAAGTTCAAGTTCACAGGCTGTATGGACAGGCACTGTGGCTTGTTCCAGGGGAAAAGTTGTCCGGCCCATCAATTGGGGCACTTCCCCGCCCCAGTGGGACCTAAGTTTTGGCCAAAGTTTAAATTTGAACCAGTTATTTGGCTCAGAAACAGAGAAACAGCAGCCTGAGAGTAAAAATCTGCAGGCTGCTGCCAGTTCATTCACAGAAAAGACTGCCCGTGCACGCGCAGTCACTGGTCTGGAGACAGGAATTCCCCAGTCTTTTGAATGGCCTGTTCATGCAGTCGCAGTTCCCCAGCCCATGACCCAAGCGGCTCTTCTTCAGTTTTCCCGCGCAGGCGCAGTCGCGCGCCTGTGGGGAGAGGTTTCCCAACACCGGGTTCACGCAGGCGCAGTCGCGGACTTGGAACCCCCAGCAGCTCCTATTCACTGTGAGGGCACGCGTGCAGGTGCAGTCGGCCGTTTAAAGGTCCCTGCTTCTCAGTCTATATGCGCAGGTGCAGTAGCCTGCTTGGAAGACCCAGCGGTTCTTCCTACCCTTTTCAAAGAAATCGAACGCACAGGCGCGGTTGCCAGTGATAGTGTAGTGGTTCCCCAGACCTGCGAAGAGATTGCTCGCGCAAGCGCAGTTGTCTGCGGGACCACAGCGGCCTCTCTTTGGTTTCGCTGTGCAGGCGCAGTCACCTGTTTGAAGACAGAGGCGTCACTGCCTCTGCCGTGGGACTCCTGGGAGGAGGTTCGCGCAGGCACAGTCACCTGTTTAAAGGGACAAGCTTCCCAGCCCACTTCTATAGTGGTTCCCCCTATGGTGTGGGACTCTGGGGAGAAAGGGATAGCAATTCCTCTTGCAGGGGAGCCGGTACCAGGTTTTGGACCTGGAGAGGAAGCTTTTCAGCCACCAGCAGCCGGTGGTGAGGGGATACCTGCCCCCAGTACCAGAGTGGGTAGGGAAAAGGAGACAAACCCGGAGTACCGGCAGGCTGCCAGGTATATTATACAGTCCGGGCTGTTTGCACCAGGGGAAGAAGGTTCCCAGCCAGCTAGGGCTGTGACCCAGACTCAGGGTCCATCAGCCAAAGTTTCCCTCACAGAGACGCCCCTCAGAAGGTCACTTCGGGTGCCCCAGCCCAAGAAAGCAATATTACCCACTTTACAGTGGAGTAGGGCGGGCTCCCGAACCAGGGAGAAGCCAAAGGGCAGAGGTCCCCAATCAGCAGCCATAAGCTGCCAGGGGCCAGAAGCTGGAATCAGTCCAGCTTCACTGCAGGCAGCAGTAATCTGCGACAGTGACACTAGAGATAAGCCTGGCTGTCCGGAGATGGGCGACATTTGTATTATAGCTTTGTGTTAAGTAACCAATGTTTATAGCTTGTTGTTAAGGTGTTTGAATTTTAAGTTTAGAATGTAACTGAAAGTTTAAAGTTTAAGATTATAAGTGTGCCAAATGCTTGTATTTTGGTCCGAGGTCAAGGGACCCGATCATGTCTCCACCTCTGGCAGCAGGTCAGTGAGAGACCTGGCTGCATGTCCTTTTAAGTTTTTTGCAGGAGAGTGGACAAAGGAACAGCCCTGTTCGCCCAGCCCGAGCTGGGCATCGAATGAAGATATGAAGACACAGAGTGTTGGGGATCACCTCGCCACTGGACAAATCTAGGAGGAGACCCCGCAGCGACCTTTGGGAGAAACCGGACAGAGTCCGGAGGAACTTGCCTACTCATCCTACGCAGAAAAGATGGCCCCAGCTGGGTGGGGCACGGCCCCCAACCCAGCACTATCCTGACCGAAGTTCACTTGCGGGAGACCTCGCTATTGAGGAGTCATGGTGGGGAAGTGCGGGCGCCTTGGCAGATAGGGACGCGTTCCCCGGGAGTGGGTGGTGATGGCCAGGGAAAGACTGTAAAGTGGGGAGGGAGACCCAAGAGTCACGTGGGTGCGTTCGGGGAAGGGAGGAACTCACCCGGGGCCCACGGGCAAAGTTAGAGTGTAAGTGTGGCTGGGGAGGATGAGTGGGTGGCCGGATCTGCGATCCAAGTTTGAGTGTGGGGCCATTGAGAGCCGCCACACAGGCACCCGTCATTTTCCCCAGCCAGTCGAGGGAAGACGGGAGGGGGAGGGACTGGGAGTTGCGATCCCATACTCCCCGGTCTCGGTCTGTGAAACGTGAGGGGTACCCTGCCTCCACAAAGGGACAAGGGAACAGCTCGGGGCTGGCGGATCAGACTGTTCTGTAAAAATCCATTCTGCATGTTTTAAAAGTTTAAGACCATTAAAGGGGGGTGGAAGGAACATTTACTGCCCGGGTGGGAGGAGCAATACCCACTCGAATTTCGCGACCCATCATTGGCACGTGATGGCCGGGGTTTATTTCAGCATTTTGTTTCAAATGTTTCAGCATTTTGTTTCAAATGTTTAATGGTGATTTTTGTACCTTGTTTTACAATTCCAAGTGCTGCAGAGGCGTAAGACCCTCTCCGTGCTTGGAATCGTTTTGATTACATTGTATAACCAAGATTGCAACATTTTGTAATATGTTATAATGTAACAAGTGGTGCAGGGGTATGAGACCCTTGTTGTAACATTTTGTAGTTGATGTATCTGTAGATGCCTACCGTACCACGGTTTTTCTCGGATTTAAGGGGAATAGACGGGTCGGGGGATCAGTGACAGGTAGCTATAGATAAACACAGTGGATGGTTGTTTGTCGGGGCTCAGAAAATTTTGCTCACTTTCTTCAAGTGGATACTACAAGCAAGTTGGAAGTATCCAAATGGAGGAATTTAGGGGTTCACAAAAATCCCCTCTGCCCCGAATATCGGGAAATATTAATCTACATCGTGGAAATTGCCTCTGGGTTGGACAATGTTTTAAACATACCCAGAATCGCAGGGGGGCTGCGTTGAGTTGGGCAGCACGTGGACAACACTGGAATTGAGGAACTTCATGGAAATATTCGCACACTTTAAGACAGCACATTTTATTTTTTTTAAATGTACGCTTGAGTTTTGAACTGTGTAAATTGCAAAGGAATAAAAATGGCCATCAGAAAGCATGGCCAAGGACAAAGGCATGTATGTCTGTGAAAAGGGGAGGCCATGGCAGTCAAATTCTGTCAATCAAAATTGGAAGAAGCACTGAGAGAAGCAAGGGCACAAAATGTCCTCTGGGTGGGGGACTTAAATGCCCATCACCAAGAGTGGCTCGGTAGCACTACAACTGACCGAGCTGGCCGAGTCCTAAAGGACATAGCTGCCAGACTGGGTCTGTGACAGGTGGTGAGGGAACCAACGAGAGGGAAAAACCTACTTGATCTCGTCCTCACCAATCTACCTGTTGCAGATGCATCTGTCCATGACAGCATTGGTGGAAGTGACCACCGCACAGTCCTTGTGGAGACGAAGTCCCGTCTTCATGTTGAAGATACCCTCCACCGTGTTGTGTGGCACTACCACCGTGCTAAATGGGACAGATTTCGAACAGATCTGGCAACTCAAAACTGGGCATCCATGAGGCACTGTGGGCCATCAGCAGCAGCAGAATTGTATTCAACCACAATCTGTAACCTCATGGCTCGGCATATCCCTCATTCTACCAGTACCATCAAGCCAGGAGATCAACCCTGGTTTACCGAAGAGTGCAGGAGAGCATGCCAGGAACAGCAGCAGGCATACCGAAAAATGAGGTATCAACCTGGTGAGGCTACAACACAGGACTACTTGCATGCCAAACAATGGAAGCAACATGCGATAGACAGAGCTAAGTGATCTCACAACCATCGGATCAAATCAAAGCTCTGCAGTCCTGCCACATCCAGTTGTGAGTGGTGGTGGACAATTAACCAGTTAACAGGAGGAGGAGGCTCCAAAAATTCCCCATCCTCAATGATGGTGGAGCCCAGCACGTGAGTGCAAAAGACAAGGCTGAAGCATTTGCAACTATATTCAGCCAGAAACATAGAAACATAGAAACATAGAAGATAGGAGCAGGAGTAGGCCATTCAGCCCTTCGAGCCTGCTCTGCCATTCAATGAGATCATGGTTGATCATTCAATTCAGTACCCTGTCCCAGCCTTCTCCCCATATCCCTTGATCCCTTTAGCCTCAAGAAATATATCCAACTCTTTCTTGAATGTATTAATGAACTGGCCTCCACTGCCCGCTGTGGCAGAGAATTCCACAGGTTCACCACTCTCTGGGTGAGGAAATTCCTCCTCATTTCAGTCCTAAATGGCTTACCCCTTACCCTTAGACTATGACCCCTGGTTCTGGACTCCCCGGCCATCCGAAACATCCTTCCTGCATCTAGTTTGTCCAGACCTGACAGAATTTTATAGGTTTTGATGAGATCCCATCTCAATCTTCTAAACTCCAGTCAGTATAAGCCCAATCGACACAATCTCTCCTCATACGTCATTCCTGCCATCCCAGGTATCAGCCTGGTGAATCTTCGCTGCACTCCCTCCATGGCAAGTACGTCCTTCCTCAGGTAAGGTGACCAAAACTGCACACAACATTCAAGGTGCGGTCTCACCAAGACCCTGTACAACTGTAGCAAGACATCCTTGTTCCTGTACTCGAACCCTCTTGCTAAGAAAGCCAACATACCATTTGCCTTCTTAACCACCTGCTGCACCTGCATGCTTACCTTCAGCGACTGGTGCACAATAACACCCAGGTCTCTTGGCACTCCCCCTTCTCCCAATCTATTGCCATTCAAATAATAATCTGCCTTCCTGTTTTTGCCACCAAAGTGGATAACCTCACATTTATCCACATTATAGTGCATTTGCCATGTTTCTGCCCAATCTCCCAACCAGTACAAATCGTACTGGAGTTTCACGACATCCTCCTCACAGCATACCCTCCCACCCAGCTTTGTGTCGTCTGCAAATTTGGAGATATTACATCCAAATCCCTCGTCCAGATGATTAATATATATTGTGAACAGTTGGGGTCCTAGGACCGATCAATGCGGCACCCCACTAGTCACTGCCTGCCACTCAGAAAACGACCCATTTATTCCAACTCTTTGCTTTCTGTCCGCCAACCAGTTCTCTATCCAAGTAAATACCTTGCCCCCAATCCCATGTGCCTTAATTTTGCATGCTAATCTCTTATGTGGGACCTTATCGAAAGCCTTCTGAAAGTCCAAATACACCACATCCACTGATTCTCCCTTATCTATTTTACCAGTTACATCCTCAAAAAATTCCAGTAGATTAGTCAAGCATGATTTACCTTTTGTAAATCCATGTTGAGTTTGGCTGATCCTGTCACTGCTTTCCAAGTGCTCTGCTATTACATCTTTTATAATAGACTCTAGCATTTTCCCCACTACCGATGTCAGGCTTACCGGTCTATATTTCCCCGCTTTTTCTCTACCACCTTTTTTGAATAGTGGGGTAACATCAGCTACCCTCCAATCCATGGGTACCGTTCCAGAGTCTATCGAGTTCTGGATGATGACCAGCAATACATCTACTATCTCTAGGGCCACTTCCTTAAGTACACTGGGATGTAGGCCATCAGGCCCTGGGGATTTTTCGGCCTTCAGTCCCATCAATTTTCCTAACACGATTTCCCTACAAATGCTGATTTCTTTTAGTTCCTCCCTCTCATCAGACCCTATGGTCTCCGGCATCTCTGGGAGGTTATTTGTGTCCTCCTTTGTGAAGACAGAACCAAAGTATGTATTTAGTTGGTCTGCCATTTCCTTGTTTCCCATTATAATTCCCCCTGATTCTGACTGTAAGGGACCTACGCTTGACTTCACCAATCTTTTTCTCTTCACATATCTATAAAAGCTTTTACAGTCAGTTTTTATGTTCTCATATTCTATTTCCCCTTTCTTAATTAATCCCTTTGTCCTCCTTTGTTGACTCCTAAACTGCTCCCAATCCTCAGGATTATTGCTTTTTCTAGCCAATTTATATGTTCTCTCCTTGGATCTTATGCTATCCCTAATTTCCCTTGTTAGCCACGGTTGAGCCACCTTTTTTGTTTTATTTTTATGCCAAACTGGGATGAACAAATTCTGTAGCTCATCCATTCGGTCTTTGAATGTTTGCCATTGCCTATCCACTGTCAACCCTTTGAGTGCCATTCCCCAATCAATCCTACCCAACTCGCTCCTCAGACCATCGTAGTTTCCTTTATTTAAATTGAGGACCCTTGTCTCTGAGTCAACTACTTCATTCTCCATCTTAATGAAGAATTCGATCATATTATGATCGCTCCGACACAAGGGGCCTCGTACAACAAGATTGCTAATTAATCCTTTCTCGTTACATAATACCCAGTCTAAGATGGCCTGATCTCTGGTTGGTTCCTCGACATATTGGTCCAGGAAACCATTCCATAATCACTCCAGGAATTCCTCCTCCACAGTATTGTTACTAATTTGGTTGGCCCAATCTATATGTAGATTAAAGTCACCCATGATGACTGCTGTGCCCTTATTGCACGCTTCTTTAATTTCCCTTTTAATGCCATCCCCAACCTCCGCCTTACTGTTTGGAGGTCTATATACCACTCCCACTAATGTTTTTTTCCCCTTAATATTTTTCAATTCTACCCATACAGATTCCACATCATCAGAGCTAATATCCTTCATTACAATTGTATTAATCCCTTCTTTAACCAGTAATGCTACCCCACCTCCCTTTCCTTTTTGCCTATCTTTCCTGAATATCGAATACCCCTGGATGTTGAGTTCCCAGTCTTGGCCATCCTTGAGCCACGTTTCCGTAATCCCAAACAAATCATACTCGTTTACCTCTATTTGCGCAGCCAATTCATCCACCTTATTACAAATGCTCCTCATCGAGGGAAATCATCGAGTGGATGATCCATCTCGGCCTCCTCCTGAGGTCCCCAGCATCACAGATGCCAGTCTTCAGCCCGTTCAATTCACTCCACGTGATGTCAAGAAACGGCTGAAGACATTGGATACTGCAAAGGCTATGGGCCCTGACAACATTCTGGCAATAGTACAAAAGACTTGTGCTCCAGAACTAGCTGTGCACCTAGCCAAGCTGTTCCAGTACAGCTACAACACTGGCATCTACCCGGCAATGTGGAAATTTGCCCAAGTATGTCCTGTCTACAAAAAGCAGGACAAATCTGACCCGGCCAATTACCGTCCCATCAGTCTACTCACAATCATCAGCAAAGTGATGGAAGGTGTCGTCGACAGTGCTATCAAGTGGCACTTACTCAGCAATAACCTGCTTACTGACGCCCAGTTTGGGTTCCGCCAGGGCCACTCAGCTCCTGACCTCATTACAGCCTTGGTCCAAACATGGAAAAAGAGCTGAATTCAAGAGGTGAGGCGAGAGTGACTGCCCTTGACATCAAGGCAGCATTTGATCGCGTGTGGCATCAAGGAGCCCTAGCAAAACTGAAGTCAATGGGAATCAAGGGGAAAACTCTCCATTGGTTGGAATCATACCTAGCACAAAGGAAGTTGGCTGTGGTTGTTGGAGGTCATTCATCTCAATCACATGACATCACTGCAGGAGTTCCTCAGGGCAGTGTCCTAGGCCAAACCATCTTCAGCTGTTTCATCAATGACCTTCCCTCCATCATAAGGTCAGAAGTGGGGATGTTCGCTGATGATTGCACACTGTTCAGCACCATTCGAGACTCGCCAGATACTGACGCTGTCCGTTTCCATATGCGGCAAGACCTGGACAACATTCAGACTTGGGCTGACAAGTGGCAAGTAACATTCACACCACACAAGTGCCAGGCAATGACCATTTCCAACAAGCGAGACTCTCACCATCTCCCCTTGACATTCAATGGCATTACCATCACTGAATCCCCCACTTTCAACATCCTGGGGGTTACCATTGATCAGAAACTGAACTGGACCAGCCATATAAATACTGTGGCTACAAGAGCAGGCCAGAGGCTAGGAATTCTGCGGCGAGTGTCTCACCTCCTGACTCCCCAAAGCCTTTCCACCATCTACAAGGCACAAGTCAGGAGTGTGATGGAATACTCTCCATTTGCCTGGATGAGTGCAGCTCCAACAACATTCAAGTAGCTCGACACCATTCAGGATAAAGCAGCCCGCTTGATTGGCACTCCATCCACCACCTTCAACATTCACTCCCTCCACCACCGGCGCACTGTGGCTGCAGTGAGTACCATCTACAAGATGCACTGCAGCAACTCACCAAAGCTCCTTCAACAGCATCTTCCAAACCCGCGACCTCTACCACTTAGAAGGACAAGGGCAGCAGACGCATGGGAACATCACCACCTACAAGTTCCCCTCCAAGCCACACACCTTCCTGACTTGGACCTGTATCGCCGTTCCTTCACTTTCGCTGGGCCAAAATCCTGGAACTCCCTTCCTAACAGCACTGTGGGTGTACCTACACCATATGGACTGCAGCGGTTCAAGAATGCGGCTCACCACCATGTTCTCAAGGGCAATTAGGGATGGGCACTAAATGCGGGCCTAGCCAGCCAGCAACGCCCACATCCCATCAATGAATAAACAAAAAAGGGAGTTTCCCTTCCCTTCAGAGACAATTGATGTTTGTTTACAGGAAACTGCTACCTTGTTGACATAAGGGATTAAACCACTTGAGGCTGTGGTTTTGAGTGACCACAATGAATGGGTTTCTGTTTACATAGTAATACAGCCCCATTCAAATCCCATCACGGTGAATGGAGATGGTTCGAAGGCTCAGCCCAGACTTTTGAAAAGGGCACTCAACCTGAGGAAGGGAACAGTTTAAACAGAATGGGTTTGAATCACCCATTCCAGACAATGGGAGCAGTTTGGCCACTGGGAAATAGCCTATTTGAATCAGCCAATCATGACCTTTCTCTTGTGTATTCGAAATTTTCGGCCCGAATTTGCACACAGACCTTATCAGTGCCAAAACAGCAGGAGCACACAGGATATAAAGATAGCTTCTCAGAAGCATATCTCTCTCTCATTTTCCTTGGACTGCAGGTGAGCTCTTCTCTCTCTTTGGACCATAGAGGAGCAGGTTTCTGACTCCACAGCAAGGCAATCTAGTAAGGAGATGGAGGGGTGGTAATTTAAGGGAAATTGCTAAGATTGTAAGACTTACATTGTAGCCATTTATCCCTCGTTTTTGCCGTCTGCCTTCCCCTGTTAAGCAATTTTACATTGATCGTGTGGTGTAGTTTTCTTTAGTTAATATAGTTTGATTTTGTGTAGTTTATTTAGTTAATTAAGTTTGACTTTCTTACATCCAGATCAGTTGTCCATTTTAATATATCATTACTTATAAGTTCCTCCAGTCAGAAATGGCAGGGTGGGATTAGCGATTCGAAACCGCTGATTGGTATTGGTCTCAGTCTGTGAAACAAAAGTCTGCCTCACCAGGTAAATTACCGTAAATCAGGTAAAAGATGCCACCCTACACCCTGACACCCCTTTCTCCAGTCTCCCTCTTTCCTACGAGCTCCCATTCCACAGTCTCCCTCTCTCCCTGACACTCTCTTCCCAAGTCTTCCTCTCTCCCTGAGACCCCATTCCCCAGTCTCCGTCTCTTCCTGAATCCCCATTCCCCTTTCTCGCTCTCTCCCTCGAACTCCCATTCCCCAGTCTCCCTCTCTCCCTGATGACCCAATCCCAGTCTTCCGCTCTCCCTGAGACCCCATTCCCCAGTGTCCCTCTCTCCCTGACACCCTCTTCCTATGTTTCCCTCTCTGACTGACACCCCATTCCTCTGAATCCCTCTTTCCCTGACGCCCCATTCTCCAGTCTCCATCTGTCCATGACACCCCATTTCCCCAGTCTCCCTCTCTCCCTGACACCCCAGTCTCCCATTCTCCCTGACACCCCTTTCCCCAGTCTCCCTCTCTCCCTGACACCCCATTCCCCAGTCTCCCACTCTCCCTGACACCCCTTTCCCCAGTCTCCCTCTTTCCTATGAGCTCCCATTCCGCAGTCTCCCTCTCTCACTCGTAATCCCATTCCCATCTCCCCCTCTACCTGAAGCCCCATTCCTCAATATCCATCTCTCCCTGACACCACATTCCCCAGTCTCACACTCTCCCTGATGCCCCATTCCCCAGTCTCCCTCTCTCCCTGACACACCAATCCCCTGAATCACTCTCTCGCTATCGCCCCATTCCCAAGTCTCCCTCTCTCCCTGACACCCCTTTCCCCAGTCTCCCTCTTTCCCACAAGCTCCCATTCCCCAGTCTCCCTCTCTCACTTGAACTCCCATTGCCGTCTCTCTCTCCACCTGAAGCCCCATTCCCAGTCTCACTCTCTTCCTGATGCCCCATTCCCCAGGCTCCCTCTCTCAGTAACGCTCCATTCCCCAGTCTCCCTCTCTCCCTGTCTCCCCATTCCTGGTCTGCATCTCTCCCTGACGCACCATTCCCTCTCTCCATCTCTCCCTGATGCCGCATTACCCAGTCTCACTCTCTCCTGAGTTCCCATTCCCCAGTCTCCCTCTCTCCCAACACCCCATTCACCAGTCTGCCTCTCTCCTTGATGCCCCATTCTCCCTCTACCCCTGACACCCCATTCCCCAGTCTCCCTCTCTCCCAAAAGTCCCATTCCCCAGTCTCCCTCTCTCCTATGTTCCAATTCCCCAGTCTCCCTCTCTCCTGAGTTCCCATTCCCAAGTCTCCCTCTCTCCCTAACACCCCATTCCCCAGTCTCCCTCTCTCCTGAGTTCCAATTCCACAGTCTCCCTTTCTCCTGAGTTCCCATTCCCCAGTCTCCCTCTCTCCCTTGAACTCCCATTCCCCAGTCTCCCTCTCTCCCCAACACCCCATTCCCCAGTCTCCCTCTCTCCCTGATGGCCCAATCCAAGTCTCCCTCTCTCCCTGATGCTGCATTCCACATTCTCCCTCTCTCCCCGAGGCCCCATTCCCCAGGCTCCCTCTCTCCCTCGAACTCCCATTCCTCCATTTCCCTCTTACCCTGAAACCCCATTCACCAGTCTCCCTCTCTCCCAGATAACCCCATTCCCCAGACTCCCTCTCTCCCCATAGACCCCATTCCCCAGTTTCACTCACTCCCTGAAGCCCTATTCCCATTTCTCCCTCTCTCCCTTGAACTCCCATTCCCCAGTCTCCCTCTCTCCCTGAAGCCCTATTCCCCAGTCTCCCTCTCTCCCTAATGCCCCAATCCCCAGTGTCCCTCTTTCCCTTGAACTACCATTCCCCAGTCTCACTTTCTCCCTGAGACCCCGTTCCCCAGTCTCACTCTTTCCCTGAGACCACATTCCCCAGTCTCTCCCTCTCCCTGAGACCACATTCCCCAGTCTCACTTTCTCCCTGAGACCACATTCCCCAGTCTCACTCTTTCCCTGAGACCCCATTCCCCAGTCTCCCTCTCTCCCTGAGACCCCATTCCCCAGTCTCACTCTCTTCCTGAAGCACCATTCACCTTTCTCCCTCTCTCCCTCAAACTACCTTTACCCAGTCTCCATCTCTCCCTGATGACCCAATCCCCATTCTTCCTCTCTCCTTGAAGCACCATTCCTCAGTCTCCCTCTCTCCATGAGACCCGATAACCCAGTCTCCTTCTCTCACTGACACCCTCTTCCCCAGTCTCCCTCTCTCCCTGATGCCCCATTCCTCAGTCTCCCTTTCTGCATGACACCACATTTCCCCAGTCTCCCTCTCTCCCAGACACCCCATTCCCCAATCTTCCTCTCTCCCTGACACCATCTTCCCATGTCTCCCTCTCTCCCTGACACCCCTTTCCCCAGTCTCCCTCTTTCCTATGAGCTCCCATTCCACAGTCTCCCTCTCTCACTTGTACTCCCATTCCCATCACCCTCTCTACCTGAAGCCCCATTCCTCAGTCTCCCTCTCTCCCTGACACACCATACCCCAGTCTCACAGTTTTCCTGAAGCCCCATTCCCCAGTTGCCCTCTTTCCCTGACACCCCATTCCCCTAAAACCCTCTCTCCCTATCACCCCATTCCCAAGCCTCCCTCTCTCCCTGACACCCTTTTCCCCAGTCTCCCTCTTTCTCACGAGCTCCCATTCCCCAGTCTCCCTCTCTCACTCGAACTCCCATTGCCATCACCCTCTCTCCCTGATGCCCCATTCCCCAGTCTCAATCTCTCCCTGTCACTCCATTCCCCAGTCTCCCTCTCTCCCTAACGCCCCATTCCCCAGGTTGCCTCTCTCCCTTACGTCACATTCCCCAGGCTCCCCCTCTCCCTGTCGCCCCATTCCTGCTCTGCATCTCTCCCTGATGCACCAATCCCTGTCTACATCAGTCCCTGATGCCCCATTCCCCAGTCTCCCTCTCTCCTGAGTTCCAATTCCCCAGTCTCCCTCTCTCCCTGACACCCCATTCATCAGTCTTCCTCTCTCCCTGACATCACATTCCCCAGTCTTCCATCTCCCTGATGTCCCATTCCCCATTCTCGCTCTCTCCCTGACACACCATTCCCCAGTCTCCCTCTCTCCCTAACGCCCCATTCCCCAGTCTCCCTCTCTCCCTAATGCCCCATTCCCCAACTCCCTCTCTCCTGAGTTCCCATTCCCCAGTCTCCCTCTCTCCCTTGAACTCCCATTCCCCAGTCTCACTCTCTCCCTTGAACTCCCAATCCCTAACTCCCTCTCTCTGGAGTTCCCATTCCCCAGACTCCCGCTCTACATTGAACTCCCATTCACCAGTCTCATTCTCTCCTGAGTTCCAATTTCCCAGTCTTCCTCTCTCCCTCGAACTCCCATTCCCCAGTCTCCCTCTCTCCCAGATGCCCCAATCCAAGTCTCCCTCTCTCCCTGATGCTCCATTCCCCAGTCTCCCTCTCTCCCTGATGCTCCATTCCCCAGTCTCCCTCTCTCCCTGATGCCCCATTCCCCATTCTCCCTCTCTCCCTAATGTCCCATTCCCCAGTCTCCCTCTCTCCTGAGTTCCAATTCCCCAATCTCCCTCTCTCCTGAGTTCCAATTCCCCAGTCTCCCTCTCTCCTGAATTCAAATTCCGCAGTCTCCCACTCTCCCGAACGCCACAATCCCCAATGTCCCTCTTTCCCTTGAACGACCATTCCCTGTCTCCCGCTCTCCCTAAGACCCCATTCCCCAGTCTCCCTCTGTCCCTCGTACTCTCATTCCTCCGTTTCCCTCTCTCCCTGAAGCCCCATTCCCCAGTCTCCCTCTCTCCCCGAGACCACATTCCCCAGTCTCCCTCTCTCCCTGAGACCCAATTCCCCAGTCTCCCTCACTCCCAGAAGACTCATTCCCTTTTCTCACTCTCTCCCTCGAACTCCCATTCCCCAGTCTCCCTCTCTCCCTGAAGACCCAATCCCCAGTCTACCTCTCTCCATGACACACCATCCCCCAGACTCCCTCTCTCTCCGACACCCCATTCCCCAGTCTCCCTCTCTCCCTGACGTCCCTTTCCCCAGTCTCACTCTTTCCCTAATGCCCCATTCGCCAGTCTCCCTCTCTCGCTCACACCCTATTCTCCAGTCTCCCTCTCTCCCTGACGTCCCTTTCCCCAGTCTCACTCTCTCCCTAATGCCCCATTCGCCAGTCTCCCTCTCTCGCTCACACCCCATTCCCCAGTCTCCCTCTCTCCCTGACGCCCTTTCCCCAGTCTCACTCTCTCCCTAATGCCCCATTCGCCAGTCTCCCTCTCTCGCTCACATCCTATTCCCCAGTCTCCCTCTCTCCCTGACACCCATTCTCCAGTCTCCCTCTTTCCCTGACATCCCTATTCCCCAGTCTTCCTCTCTCCCTGAAGCCCTATTCCCCAGCCGCCCGCTCTCACTGAGATTCCATTCCCCAGTCTCCCTCTCTTCCTGAGACCACATTCCTCATTCTCCCTCTCTCCCTGACACCATATTCCCCAGACTCCCTCTCTCCCTAATGCCCCATTCCCCAACTCCGTCTCTCCTGAGTTCCCATTCCACAGTCTCCCTCTCTCCGTAATGCCCCATTCCCCAGTCCCCCTCTCTCCGTAATGCCCCATTCCCCAGTCCCCCTCTCTCCGTAATGCCCCATTCCCCAGTCTCCCTCTCTCCGTAATGCCCCATTCCCCAACTCCGTCTCTCCTGAGTTCCCATTCCACAGTCTCCCTCTCACCATGATGCCCCATTCCCCAGTCCCCCTCTCTCCGTAATGCCCCATTCCCCAGGCTCCCTCTCTCGCTCACACCCGATTCCCCAGTCTCCCTCTCTCCCTCGAAGCCCCATTCCGCAGTCTCCCTCTCTCCCTGACATCCCATTCCCCAGTCTCCCACTCTCCCTGATGCCCTGTTCCCCTCTCCCTCACTCCCTGCCACCCCATTCCCCCGAATCCCTCACTCCCTATCGCCCCATTCCCAAGTATCCATCTCTTGCTGACACCCCTTTCCCCAGTCCCCCTCCTTCACACGAGCTCCCATTCTCCAGTCTCCCTCTCTCACTCAAACTCCCATTCCCATCTCCCTCTCTACCTGAAGCCCCATTCCTCTGTATCCCTCTCTCCCTGACACCCCATTCCCCAGTCTCCCTCTCTCCTGAGTTCCATTCCCCATTCTCCCTATCTCCTTGACACCTCATTGCCCAGTCTCCCTCTCTCCCTGACACCCCATTCCACAGTCTCCCTCTCTCTCCGATATGCCTTTCCCCAATCTCCCTGCCATCCCACTCCCCAGTCTCCCTCTCTCAGCAACACCCCAATCTCCAGTCTCAATCTCTACCTGACGTCCCATTCCCCAGTCTCCCTCTCTCGCCGACAGTCCAACCCCGAGTCTCCCTCTCTCCCTGATACCTCAATCCCCAGTCTCCCCTTCTTCCTGAAGCCCTAATCCCCAGCCTACCTCTCTCACTGAGACCCCATTCCCCAGTGTCCCTCCCTTCCTCGAAGTCACATTCCTCAGTCGCCCTCTCTCCCTGAAGCCCCATTCCCCAGTGTCCCTCTCTGAGTTCCAATTCCACAGTCTCGCTCTCTCCTGAGTTCCCATTCCCCAGTCTCCCTCTCTCCCTGACACCACATTCCCCAGTCTCCCTCTCTCCCTGATGCCCTCTTACCCTGTTTCCCTCTCTACCTGACACCCCATTCCCCCGAATCACTCTCTCAGTATCGCCCCATTCCCAAGTCTCCCCCTCTCCCTGACACCCCATTCCCCAGTCTCACACTCTCCTGATGCCCCATTCCCCAGTCACCCTCTCACCTGTGTTCCCATTCCCCATTCTCCCTATTTCCCTGATGCCTCATTCCCCAGTCTCCCTCTCTCCCTGACACCCAATTACCCAGTCTCCTTCTTTCCCTGACGCCCCATTCCCTAGTTTCCTATTCTCCCTCGAACTCCCATTCCACAGTCTCTCTCCCCCCCTGAGACCCCATTCCCCAGACTTCCTCTCTCCCTGAGACCCCATTCACCAGTCTCCCTCTCTCCCTGAAGCCCCATTCACCTTTCTCCCTCTCTCCCTCGAACTCCCATTCCCAATCTCACTCTCTCGCTGAAGACTCAATCCCCAGTCTCCCTCTCTCCCTGAAATCCCATTCCCCAGTCTCCCTCTCTCCCTGACGCCACTTTACCCAGTCTCCCTCTTTCCCACGAGCTCCCATTACCCAGTCTCCCTCTCTCCCTGAAGCCCCATTCCCCTTTCTCCCTCTCTCACTCAAACTCCCATTCCCATCTCCCTCTCTACCTGAAGCCCCATTCCTCAGTCTCACACTTTGCCTGATGCCCCATTCCCCAGTCTCCCTCTCTCCTGAGTTCCCATTCCCCATTCTCCCAATTTCCCTGACATCTGATTCCCCAATCTCCCTCTCTCCTTGACGCCCCATTCCCCAGTCTCCCTCTCTTCCTGAAGCCCTATTACCCAGTCTCCCTCTCTTCCTGAAGACCGATTCTCTAGTCTCCCTCTCTCCCTGAAGCCCTATTACCCAGTCTCCCTCTCATCGTGATGCCCCATTCCTCAGTCTCTCTGTCTCCGTGACAACTCATTCCTCAGTCTCCCTCTCTACCTGACACCCCATTCATCAGTCTCCCTGTCTCACTAACGCCCCATTCCTCAGTCACCCTCTCTCCGTGGCACGCCATTCCCCAGTCTCCCTCTCTCTGACACCCCATTCCCCAGTCTCCCTCTCTCTGTGACGCCCCATTCCCCAATCTCCCTCTCTCCCTAATGCCCCATTCCCCAGTCTCCCTCTCTCGACTACACCCCAATCCCCAGTCTCCCTCTATCCCTGACACCCCAATCCCCAGTCTCGCTCTCTTCCTAAAACCTTTTCCCCAGTCACCCGCTTTCCCTGAAGCACTATTACCCAGTCTCGCACTCTCCCTGAGAACCCATTCCCAAGTCTCCCTATCTCCCAGAGAACCCATTCCACAGTCAACCTCACTCCGAGACCACATTCCCCAGTATCCCTCTGTCTGTTACGACCCATTCCCCAATCACTCTCTCCCTGAAACCCTATTCCCCAGGCTCCCCCTCTCCTGAGTTCCCCTTCCCAGTTTCCCCCTCTCCCTCAACCTCCCATTCCCCTGATAACCCATTTCCCTGTCTCCCTCTCTCCAACTCCCCAATCCCCTGTTTCACACTCTCCCTGACACCCCATTCCCCAGTCTCCCTCTCTCCTGAGTTCCTATTCCCCATTCTCCCTCTCTCCCTGACACCCCATTCCCCAGTCTCCCTCTCTGCCTGATGCCGCATTCCTCAGTCTCCCTCGCTCCCTATTCCCCAGTTTCCCTCTCTCCATAATGTCCCGTTCCCCAGTCTCCCTATCTCCCTGAGGCCACATTCCCCAGTCTCCCTCTCTCCCTGACGCTCCATTAACCATTCTCCCCCTCTCCCTGAAACCCTATTCCCCAGCCTTCCTCTCTCACTGAGACTCCATTCCGCAGTTTGTGTCTCTCCTTGAGACCACATTCCCCAGTCTCCCTCTCTCCGTGATGCCCCATTCCCCAATCTCACTCTCACCGTGATGCCCCATTCCCCAGTCTCCCTCTCTCCGTGACGACCCATTCCTCAGTCTCCCTCTCTGCCTGACACCCCATTCCCCAGACTCCCTCTCTCTCCTACACCCCATTCCCCTGTCTTCCTCTCTCCCTGATGTCCCTTTCCCCAGTATCACTATCTCCCTAATGCCCCATTCCCCAGTCTCTCTCACTCGACGACACCCCAATCAGCAGTCTCCATCTCTCCGTCACCATATTCCCCAGCCTCACTCTCTCCCTGAAGCCCTAATCCCCAGCCTACCTCTCTCACTGAGACCCCATTCCCCAGTGTCCCTCCCTTCCTCGAAGTCACATTCCTCAGTCACCCTCTCTCCCTGAAGCCCCATTCCCCAGTGTCCCTCCCTTCCTCGAAGTCACATTCCTCAGTCGCCTTCTCTCCCTGAAGCCCCATTCCCCAGTGACCCTCCCTGAGTTCCAATTCCACAGTCTCGCTCTCTCCTGTGTTCCCATTCCCCATTCTCCCTATTTCCATGATGCCTCATTCCCCAGTCACCCTCTCTCCCTGACACCCAATTACCCAGTCTCCTTCTTTCCCTGACGCCCCATTCCCTAGTTTCCTATTCTCCCTCGAACTCCCATTCCACAGTCTCTCTCCCCCCCGAGACCCCATTCCCCAGACTTCCTCTCTCCCTGAGACCCCATTCACCAGTCTCCCTCTCTCCCTGAAGCCCCATTCACCTTTCTCCCTCTCTCCCTCGAACTCCCATTCCCAATCTCTCTCTCTCGCTGAAGACTCAATGCCCAGTCTCCCTCTCTCCCTGAAATCCCATTCCCGTCTCCCTCTCTCCCTGACGTCACTTTACCCAGTCTCCCTCTTTCCCACGAGCTCCCATTACCCAGTCTCCCTCTCTCCCTGAAGCCCCATTCCCCTTTCTCCCTCTCTCACTCAAACTCCCATTCCCATCTCCCTCTCTACCTGAAGCCCCATTCCTCAGTCTCACACGTTGCCTGATGCCCCATTCCCCAGTCTCCCTCTCTCCTGAGTTCCCATTCCCCATTCTCCCTATTTCCCTGACATCTCATTCCCCAGTCTCCCTCTCTCCTTGACGCCCCATTCCCCAGTCTCCCTCTCATCCTGAAGCCCTATTACCCAGTCTCCCTCTCTTCCTGAAGACCGATTCTCTAGTCTCACTCTCTCCCTGAAGCCCTATTACCCAGTCTCCCTCTCATCGTGATGCCCCATTCCCCAGTCTCTCTGTCTCCGTGACAACCCATTCCTCATTCTCCCTCTCTACCTGACACCCCATTCCTCAGTCTCCCTCTCTCCGTGGCATGCCATTCCACAGTCTCCCTCTCTCTGTGACGCCCCATTCCCCAATCTCCCTCTCTCCCTAATGCCCCATTCCCCAGTCTCCCTCTCTCGACGACACCCCAATCCCCAATCTCCCTCTATCCCTGACACCCCAATCCCCAGTCTCGCTCTCTTCCTAAAACCTTTTCCCCAGTAACCCACTATCCCTGAAGCACTATTACCCAGTCTCGCACTCTCCCTGAGAACCCATTCCCAAGTCTCCCTCTCTCCCAGAGAACCCATTCCAAAGTCAACCTCACTCCGAGACCACATTCCCCAGTATCCCTCTGTCTGTTCCGACCCATTCCCCAATCACTCTCTCCCTGAAACCCTATTCCCCAGGCTCCCCCTCTCCTGAGTTCCCCTTCCCAGTTTCCCTCTCTCCCTCAACCTCCCATTCCCCTGACAACCCATTTCCCTGTCTCCCTCTCTCCAACTCCCCAATCCCCTGTTTCACACTCTCCCTGACACCCCATTCCCCAGTCTCCCTCTCTCCTGAGTTCCTATTCCCCATTCTCCCTCTCTCCCTGACACCCCATTCCCCAGTCTCCCTCTCTGCCTGATGCCGCATTCCTCAGTCTCCCTCGCTCCCTATTCCCCAGTTTCCCTCTCTCCATAATGTCCCATTCCCCAGTCTCCCTATCTCCCTGAGGCCACATTCCCCAGTCTCCCTCTCTCCCTGACGCTCCATTAACCATTCTCCCCCTCTCCCTGAAACCCTATTCCCCAGCCTTCCTCTCTCACTGAGACTCCATTCCGCAGTTTGTGTCTCTCCCTGAGACCACATTCCCCAGTCTCCCTCTCTCCGTGATGCCCAATTCCCCAATCTCACTCTCACTGTGATGCCCCGTTCCCCAGTCTCCCTCTCTCCGTGATGACCCATTCCTCATTCTCCCTCTCTGCCTGACACCCCATTCCCCAGACTCCCTCTCTCTCCGACACCGCATTCCCCTGTCTTCCTCTCTCCCTGACGTCCCTTTCCCCAGTATCACTATCTCCCTAATGCCCCATTCCCCAGTCTCTCTCACTCGATGACACCCCAATCAGCAGTCTCCATCTCTCCGTCACCATATTCCCCAGTCTCACTCACTCCCTGAAGCCCTAATCCCCAGCCTACCTCTCTCACTGAGACCCCATTCCCCAGTGTCCCTCCCTTCCTCGAAGTCACATTCCTCAGTCGCCCTCTCTCCCTGAAGCCCCATTCCCCAGTGTCCCTCTCTGAGTTCCAATTCCACAGTCTCGCTCTCTCCTGAGTTCCCATTCCCCAGTCTCCCTCTCTCCCTGACACCACATTCCCCAGTCTCCCTCTCTCCCTGATGCCCTCTTACCCTGTTTCCCTCTTTACCTGACACCCCATTCCCCCGAATCACTCACTCAGTATCGCCCCATTCCCAAGTCTCCCCCTCTCCCTGACACCCCATTCACCAGTCTCACACTCTCCTGATGCCCCATTCCCCAGTCACCCTCTCTCCTGTTTTCCCATTCCCCATTCTCCCTATTTCCCTGATGCCTCATTCCCCAGTCTCCCTCTCTCCCTGACACCCTATTACCCAGTCTCCTTCTTTCCCTAACGCCCCATTCCCTAGTTTCCTACTCTCCCTCGAACTCCCATTCCACAGTCTCTCTCCCCCCCTGAGACCCCATTCCCCAGACTTCCTCTCTCCCTGAGACCCCATTCACCAGTCTCCCTCTCTCCCTGAAGCCACATTCACCTTTCTCCCTCTCTCCCTCGAACTCCCATTCCCAATCTCACTCTCTCGCTGAGGACTCAATCCCCAGTCTCCCTCTCTCCCTGAAATCCCATTCCCCAGTCTCCCTCTCTCCCTGACGCCACTTTACCCAGTCTCCCTCTTTCCCACGAGCTCCCATTACCCAGTCTCCCTCTCTCCCTGAAGCCCCATTCCCCTTTCTCCCTCTCTCACTCAAACTCCCATTCCCATCTCCCTCTCTACCTGAAGCCCCATTCCTCAGTCTCACACTTTGCCTGATGCCCCATTCCCCAGTCTCCCTCTCTCCTGAGTTCCCATTCCCCATTCTCCCTATTTCCCTGACATCTCATTCCCCAGTCTCCCTCTCTCCTTGACGCCCCATTCCCCAGTCTCCCTCTCTTCCTGAAGCCCTATTACCCAGTCTCCCTCTCTTCCTGAAGACCGATTCTCTAGTCTCCCTCTCTCCCTGAAGACCGATTCTCTAGTCTCCCTCTCTCCCTGAAGCCCTATTACCCAGTCTCCCTCTCATCGTGATGCCCCATTCCCCAGTCTCTCTGTCTCCGTGACAACCCATTCCTCAGTCTCCCTCTCTACCTGACACCCCATTCCTCAGTCTCCCTGTCTCACTAACGCCCCATTCCTCAGTCTCCCTCTCTCCGTGGCACGCCATTCCCCAGTCTCCCTCTCTCTGACACCCCATTCCCCAGTCTCCCTCTCTCTGTGATGCCCCATTCCCCAATCTCCCTCTCTCCCTAATGCCCCATTCCCCAGTCTCCCTCTCTCGACGAGACCCCAATCCCCAGTCTCCCTCTATCCCTGGCACCCCAATCCCCAGTCTTGCTCTCTTCCTAAAACCTTTTCCCCAGTCACCCTCTATCCCTGAAGCACTATTACCCAGTCTCGCACTCTCCCTGAGAACCCATTCCCAAGTCTCCCTCTCTCCCAGAGAACCCATTCTACAGTCAACCTCACTCCGAGACCACATTCCCCAGTATCCCTCTGTCTGTTACGACCCATTCCCCAATCACTCTCTCCCTGAAACCCTATTCCCCAGGCTCCCCCTCTCCTGAGTTCCCCTTCCCAGTTTCCCTCTCTCCCTGAACCTCCCATTCCCCTGACAACCCATTTCCCTGTCTCCCTCTCTCCAACTCCCCAATCCCCTGTTTCACACTCTCCCTGACACCCCATTCCCCAGTCTCCCTCTCTCCTGAGTTCCTATTCCCCATTCTCCCTCTCTCCCTGACACCCCATTCCCCAGTCTCCCTCTCTGCCTGATGCCGCATTCCTCAGTCTCCCTCGCTCCCTATTCCCCAGTTTCCCTCTCTCCATAATGTCCTGTTCCCCAGTCTCCCTATCTCCCTGAGGCCACATTCCCCAGTCTCCCTCTCTCCCTGACGCTCCATTAACCATTCTCCCCCTCTCCCTGAATCCCTATTCCCCAGCCTTCCTCTCTCACTGAGACTCCATTCCGCAGTTTGTGTCTCTCCCTGAGACCACATTCCCCAGTCTCCCTCTCTCCGTGATGCCCCATTCCCCAATCTCACTCTCACCGTGATGCCCCATTCCCCAGTCTCCCTCTCTCCGTGACGACCCATTCCTCATTCTCCCTCTCTGCCTGACACCCCATTCCCCAGACTCCCTCTCTCTCCGACACCCCATTCCCCTGTCTTCCTCTCTCCCTGACGTACCTTTCCCCAGTATCACTATCTCCCTAATGCCCCATTCCCCAGTCTCTCTCACTCGACGGCACCCCAATCAGCAGTCTCCATCTCTCCGTCACCATATTCCCCAGCCTCACTCTCTCCCTGAAGCCCTAATCCCCAGCCTACCTCTCTCACTGAGACCCCATTCCCCAGTGTCCCTCCCTTCCTCGAAGTCACATTCCTCAGTCGCCCTCTCTCCCTGAAGCCCCATTCCCCAGTGTCCCTCTCTATGAGTTCCAATTCCACAGTCTCGCTCTCTCCTGAGTTCCCATTCCCCAGTCTCCCTCTCTCCCTGACACCACATTCCCCAGTCTCACTCTCTCCCTGATGCCCTCTTACCCTGTTTCCCTCTCTACCTGACACCCCATTCCCCCGAATCACTCTCTCAGTATCGCCCCATTCCCAAGTATCCCCCTCTCCCTGACACCCCATTCCCCAGTCTCACACTCTCCTGATGCCCCATTCCCCAGTCTCCCTCTCTCCTGTGTTTCCATTCCCCATTCTCTCTATTTCCCTGATGCCTCATTCCCCAGTCTCCCTCTCTCCCTGACACCCAATTACCCAGTCTCCTTCTTTCCCTGACGCCCCATTCCCTAGTTTCCTATTCTCCCTCGAACTCCCATTCCACAGTCTCTCTCCCCCCGAGACCGCATTCCCCAGACTTCCTCTCTCCCTGAGACCCCATTCACCAGTCTCCCTCTCTCCCTGAAGCCCCATTCACCTTTCTCCCTCTCTCCCTCGAACTCCCATTCCCAATCTCACTCTCTCGCTGAAAACTCAATCCCCAGTCTCCCTCTCTCCCTGAAATCCCATTCCCCAGTCTCCCTCTCTCCCTGACGCCACTTTACCCAGCCTCCCTCTTTCCCACGTGCTCCCATTACCCAGTCTCCCTCTCTCCCTGAAGTCCCATTCCCCTTTCTCCCTCTCTCACTCAAACTCCCATTCCCATCTCCCTCTCTACCTGAAGCCCCATTCCTCAGTCTCACACTTTGCCTGATGCCCCATTCCCCAGTCTCCCTCTCTGCTGAGTTCCCATTCCCCATTCTCCCTATTTCCCTGACATCTCATTCCCCAGTCTCCCTCTCTCCTTGACGCCCCATTCCCCAGTCTCCCTCTCTTCCTGAAGCCCTATTACCCAGTCGCCCTCTCTTCCTGAAGACCGATTCTCTAGTCTCCCTCTCTCCCTGAAGCCCTATTACCCAGTCTCCCTCTCATCGTGATGCCCCATTCCCCAGTCTCTCTGTCTCCGTGACAACCCATTCCTCAGTCTCCCTCTCTACCTGACACCCCATTCCTCAGTCTCCCTGTCTCACTAACGCCCCATTCCTCAGTCTCCCTCTCTCCATGGCACACCATTCCCAAGTCTCCCTCTCTCGACGACACCCCAATCCCCAGTCTCCCTCTATCCCTGACACCCCAATCCCCAGTCTCGCTCTCTTCCTAAAACCTTTTCCCCAGTCACCCTCTATCCCTGAAGCACTATTACCCAGTCTCGCACTCTCCCTGAGAACCCATTCCCAAGTCTCCCTATCTCCCTGAGACCACATTCACCAATCTCCCTCTCTCCCTGACGCTCCATTCCGCAATCTCCCTCTCTCCGAGATGCTCCATTCCCCAGTATACCTTTCTCCATGTCGCACCATTCCTCAGACTCCCTCTCTCTCCGACACCCATTCCCCAGTCTCAATCTCACCGTGACACCCCATTCCCCAGTCTCCCTCTCTCGCTCACACTCTATTCCCCATTCTCCCTCTCTCACTGACACCCTATTCCTCAGTCTCCCTCTCTCCTTGAAGCCCTATTCCCCAGTATCCCTCTCCCCATGAAGCCCCATTCCCCAGTCTCCTCTCTCCATCAAATTACCATTCCTCAGTCTCCCTCTCTCCCTGATACCCCATTTCCCATTCTCCCTCTCTCCCTGACACCCCATTCGCCAGTCTCCCTCTCTCCGTGAAGCCCTATTCCCCAGTCTCCCTTTCTCCCTGAAGACCAAATCCCCCATCTCCCTTTCTCCCTGAGACCCTATTCCTCAGTCTCCCTCTCTCCATGACGCACCATTCACCTGTCTCACTCTCTCCGTGACACCCAATCCGGCTGTCTCCATCTCTCATTCACACCCTATTCCCCAGTCTCCCACTCTCCCTGACAACTCATTCCCCAGTCTCCCTCTCTCCCTGATAACCCATTCCCCATTCTCCCTCTCTTACTGACACCCCATTCCTCAGTCTCGCTCTCTCCCTGGCACCCCAATTACTAGTATCCCTCTCTCCCTGACACCCCAATCCCCAGTTTCCCTATCTCAGTGATGCCCATTTCTCCAGTCTCCCTCTCTCCTGATTTCCCATTTCCCATTCTCACTCTCTCCCTGAGAACCCATTCCCCAGTCTCCCTATCTCCCTGCGACCACATTCCCCAGTCTCCCTCTCTCCCTGACACCGCATTCCCCAGTCTCCCCCTCTCTCCGACAGTCCATTCCCCAGTCTCCCTCTCTCCCTAATGCCGCATTCCCCAGTCTCCCTCTCTCCCTAATGCCCCATTCCCCAGTCTCCCTCTCTCGCTCACACCCTATTACCCAGACTCCCTCTCTCCCTCGAAGCCCATACCTCAGTCTCCCTCTCTCCCTGAAACACCATACCCCAGTCTCCCTCTCTCCCTGAAGCCACTTTCCAATGTCTCCTTCTCTCCCTCGAACTCCCAATCCCCAGTCTCCCTCTCTCCCTGAGACCACATTCCCCAGTCTCCCTCTCTCCGACACCCCAATCCCCAGTATCCTTCTCTTTCTGACACCACATTCCCCAGTCTCCCTCTCTCCCTGACACCCCAATTACCAGTCTCCTTCTCTCCCTGACACCCCAATCCCCAGTTTCACACTTTCCCTGACTCCCCATTCCTCAGTCTCCCTCTCTCCCAAGTTCCCATTTCCCAAGTCTCCCTCTCTCCGTGAGAACCCATTCCCCAGTCTCCATCTCTCCATGACGCCGCACTCCTCAAACACCCTCTCTCCCTGACGTCACATTCCCCAGTCTCCCTCTTTCACTGACGTCCCATTCCCCAGTCTCAATCTTTCCCTAATGCCCCATTCCCCAGTCTCACTCTCTCCTGAGTTCCAATTCCCATGTCTCCTTCTCTACCTTGAACTGCCATTCCCCAGTCTCCCTCTCTCCCTGATGCCCCATTCCCGAGTCTCCCTCTCTCCCTGATGCCCCATTCCCGAGTCTCCCTCTCTCCCTGATGCCCCATTCCCGAGTCTCCCTCTCTCCCTGATGCCCCATTCCCGAGTCTCCCTCTCTCCCTGATGCCCCATTCCCGAGTCTCCCTCTCTCCCGGAAACCCCATTCCCCATTCTCCCTTTCTCCATGATACCCCATTCCCCATTCTCCCTCGCTCACTGACACCTTATTCCTCAGTCGCCCTCTCTCCCTGAAGCCCTATTCCCCACTATCCCTCTCCCCATGAAGCCCCTTTCCCCAGTCTCCTCTCTCCCTCAAACTCCCATTCCTCAATCTCCCTCTCTCCCTGAGACCCCATTCCCCAGTCGCCCTCTCTCCCTGAAGCCCTATTCCCCACTATCCCTCTCCCCATGAAGCCCCTTTCCCCAGTCTCCTCTCTCCCTGATACCCCATTTCACATTCTCCCTCTCTCCCTGACACCCTATTCCCCTGTCTCCCTCTGTCCCTGAAGCTGTATTCCCCAGTCTCCCTCTCTCCCTGAAGACCAAATCCCCCGTCTCCCTTTCTCTGAGACCCCATTCCCCAGTCTCCCTCTCTCCATGATACCCTATTCCCCAGTCTCCCTCTCTCCGTGACGCCCCATTCACCAGTCTCACTCTCTCCGTGACACCCCATTCCCCTTTCTCCATCACTCACTAACACCCTATTCTCCAGTCTCCCTCTCTCCCTGACATTCCATTCCCATGTCTCCCTTTCTCCTTGAAACCCTATTCCCCAAGCTCCCTCTATCTTCAGTTCCCCTTTCCTGTTTTCCTCTCTTGCTCGAACTCCCTTTCCCCAGCCTCCCCCTCTCCCTGTTGGCCCATTCCCCAGTCTCCCTCTTTCCCTGACACCCTATTTCCCAATCTCCATCCCTCCCTGAAGGCCAATTCGCCCGTCTCCCTCTCTCCCTCTAACTCCCAATCCTCAGTATCTCTCACTCCCTGACATCCCTTTCCCCAGTCTCCCTCTCTCCCTGAGACACCATTCCCCAGTCTCTCTCTCTACCTGATGCCCCATTCCACAGTCTCCTTATCTCATGAGTTCCCATTCCCCAGTTTCTCTTTCTCCCAAATGCCCCATTCCCCAGTCTCCCTTTCTCCCTGATGCCCCATTCCCAAGTCTCTCTCTCTCCCTGAGTTCCCATTCAAATGTCTCCCTCTCTCCCTGAAGCCCCATTCCCAGTCTCCCTCTCTCCCTGACACCCCATTCCCCAGTCTCTCTCTCTCCCTGAAGCCCCATTCCCTCGAATCGCTCTCTCCCTATCGCCCCATTCCCAAATCTCCCTCTCTCCTTGACACCCATTTCCCCAGTCTCCAGCTTTCCCACGAGCTCCAATTCCCCAGTCTCCCTCTCTCAATCGAACTCCCATTCCTGTCTCCCTCTCTACCGGAAGCCCCATTCCTCAGTCTCTCTCTCTCCCTGATGCCCCATTCCCCAGTCTCCCTCTCTCCTGAGTTCCCATTCCCCATTCTCCCTATCTCCCTGACACCTCATTCCCCAGTCTCCCTGACGTCCCATTCTGCAGTAACCCTCTCTCCCAAACGTCCCATTCCCCAGACTCCCTCTATCCCCGACAGCCCATTCCCCAGACCCCCACTTTCCCTGGGATCACATTCCCCAGTCTCCCTCTCTCCATGATTCCCCATTCCCCAATCTCCCTCTCTCCGTGATACCCCATTCCCCAGTCTCCCTCTCTCGCTCACACCCTATTCCCCAGTCCCCCTCTCTCCCTGAAGCCACATTCCCCAGTGCCCCTCACTCCTGAGTACTCATTCCCCAGTATCCCTCTCTCCGTGAGACGCCATTCCCCAGTCTACCTCACTCCCTGAAGCCGCATTCCCCAGTCTCACTCTCTCCTGAGTTCCAATTCCCATGTCTCCTTCTCTCCCTCAAACTACCATTCGCCTCTCTCCCGGAAACCCCATTCCCAATTCTCCCTTTCTCCCTGATAACCCATTCCCCATTCTCACTCTCTCACTGACACCCCATTCCTCAGTCTCCCTCTGTCCCTGAAGCCCTATTCCCCATGAAGCCCCTTTCCCCAATCTCCTCTCTCCCTTGAACTCCTATTCCTCAGTCTCCCTCTCTCCCTGAGACCCCATTCCCCAGTCTCCCTCTCTCCCTGATATCCCATTTCCCACTCTCCCTCTTTCCCTGACACCCGATTCACCAAACTCCCTATCTCCCTGACACCCCATTCCCCAGTCTCACTCTCTCCCTGATGCCTTTTCCCCAGTCTCTCTCTCTCCTGAGTTCCCATTCCCCATTGTCCCTCTCTCCCTAACACCCCAATCCCCAGGCTCCCTCTCTCGCTGAGACCACATTCCCCAGTCACTCTGTCTCCCTAATGCCCCATTCCCCAGTCTCATTCTCTCCTGAGTTCCAATTCCCATGTCTCCTTCTCTCCCTTGAACTGCCATTCCCCAGTCTCCCTCTCTCCCTGATGCCCGATTCCCGAGTCTCCCTCTCTCCCATAAACCCCATTCCCCATTCTCCCTTTCTCCATGATACCCCAATCCCCATTCTCCCTCTGCCACTGACACCCCATTCCTCAGTCTCCCTCTCTCCCTGAAGCCCTATTCCCCAGTATCCCTCTCCCCATGAAGCCCCTTTCCCCAGTCTCCTCTCTCTCTCAAACTCCCATTCCTCAGTCTCCCTCTCTCCCTGAGACCCCATTCCCCAGTCTCCCTCTCTCCCTGATACCCCATTTCCCATTCTCCCTCTCTCCCTGACACCTGATTCACCAGACTCCCTCTCTCCCTGACATCCCATTCCCCAGTCTCCCTCTGTCCCTGAAGCCCTATTCCCAATCTCCCTCTCTCCATGACACCCCATTCCCCTGTCTCCATCTCTCACTAACACCCTATTCCCCAGTCTCCCTCTCTCCCTGACATCCCATTCCCAAGTCTCCCTCTCTCCTTGAAACCCTATTCCCCAAGCTCCCTCTATCTTGAGTTCCCCTTCCCTGTTTTCCTCTCTCGCTCGAAATCCGCTTCCCCAGTCTCCGTTGCTCCCTGTTGGCCCATTCCCCAATCTCCCTCTTTCCCTGACACCCTATTTCCAAATCTCCATCCCTCCCAGAAGGCCCATTCGCCCGTCTCCCTCTCTCCCTCTAACTTCCAATCCTCAGTATCCCTCACTCCCTGAATTCCCTTTCCCCAGTCTCCCTCTCTCCCTGATGCCCCATTCCCGAGTCTCTCTCTCTGAGTTCCCATCCAAATGTCTCCCTCTCTCCCTGATGCCCCATTCCCAGTCTCCCTCTCTACCTGACACCCCATTCCCCAGTCTCTCTCTCTCCCTGATGCCCCATTCCCCCAAATTCCTCTCTCCCTATCGCCCCATTCCCAAGTCTCCCTCTCTCCTTGACACCCATTTCCCCAGTATCCCGCTTTCTCACAATTTCCAATTCCCCAGTCTCCCTCTCTCAATCGAACTTACATTCCTGTCTCCCTCTCTACCAGAAGCCCCATTCCTCAGTCTCTCTCGCTCCCTGACGCCCCATTCCCCAGTCTCCCTCTCTCCTGAGTTCCCATTCCCCATTCTCCCTCTCTCCCTGACGTCCCATTCTGCAGTCAACCTCTCTCCCAACGCCCCATTCCCCAGACTCCCTCTATCCCCGACAGCCCATTCCCCAGTTTCCTGCTTTCCCTGAGACCACATTCCCCAATCTCCCTCTCTCGCTCACACCCTATTCCCCAGTCTCCCTCTATCCCTGAAGCCCCATTCCCCAGTCTCACTCTCTCCTGAGTTCCAATTCCCATGTCTCCTTCTCTCCCTCAAACTGCCATTCGCCATTCTCCCTCTCTCCCGGAAAGCCCATTCCCAATTCTCCCTTCTCCCTGTTAACCCATTCCCCATTCTCCCTCTCTCATTGACACCCCATTCCTCAGTCTCCCTCTGTCCCTGAAGCCCTATTCCCTAGTCTCCCTCTCTCCCTGAATACCAAATCCCCCATCTCCCTTTCTCCCTGAGACCCCATTCCCCAGTCTCCCTCTCTCCCTGATATCCCATTTCCCATTCTCCCTCTCTCCGACAACCGATTCACCAGACTCCCTCTCTCCCTGACAGCTCATTCCCCAGTCTCTCTCTCTCCCTGATGCCTTTTCCCCAGTCTCTCTCTCTCCTGAGTTCCCATTCCCCATTGTCCCTCTCTCCCTGACACCCCAAACCCCAGTCTCCCTCTCTCGCTGAGACCACATTCCCCAGTCTCCCTCTCTCCCTAATGCCCCATTCCCCAGTCTCACTCTCTCCTGAGTTCCAATTCCCATGTCTCCTTCTCTCCCTCGAACTGCCATTCCCCAGTCTCCCTCTCTCACTGACACCCTATTCCTCAGTCTCCCTCTCTCCCTGAAGCCCTATTCCCCAGTATCCCTCTCCCCATGAAGCCCCTTACCCCAGTCTCCTCTCTCCCTCATACTCCCATTCCTCAGTCTCCCTCTGTCCCTGAGACCCCATTCCCCAGTCTCCCTCTCTCTCTGCTACCCATTTTCCCGTTCTTCCTCTCTCCCTGACACCCGATTTACCAGAATCCCTCTCTCCCTGACACCCCATTCCCCAGTCTCCCTCTCTCCCTGAAGCCCTATTCCCCAGTCTCCCTCTCTCCCTGAATACCAAATCCCCCATCTCCCTTTCTCCCTGAGACCCCATTCCCCAGTCTCCTTCTCTCCATGAGACCCTATTCCCCGGTCTCCCTCTCTCCGTGACGCCCCATTCACCATTCTCACTCTTGCCGTGACACCCCATTCCCCTGTCTCCATCTCTCACTCACACCCAATTCCCCAGTCTCCCTCTCTCCCTGACATCCCATTCCCATGACTCCCTCTCTCCTTGAAACCCTATTCCCCAGGCTCCCTCTATCCTGAGTTCCCCTTCCCTGTTTTCCTCTCTCCCTTGAACTCCCATTCCCCAGTCTCCCTCTCTCCCTGTTGCCCCATTCCCCAGTCTCCCTCTCTCTCTGAGACCCCATTCCCCAGTCTCCCTCTCTCCCTGACACCCCATTTCCCATTCTTCCTCTCTCCCTGACACCCGATTTACCAGAATCCCTCTCTCCCTGACACCCCATTCCCCAGTCTCCCTCTCTCAATTCAATTCAATTCAATTCAATTCAAATCACTTTATTGGCATGACAAGGCACATCTTATGTTGCCAAAGCATCGAAAAACATTCATGGTTGAACACATAAATATAGACCTATCCATACAGTGTATAAACAGATATATCCCTGAGTGTATAAATACACATTCATATAATTTGTATATACTCTTTCTTATATTTAGTGGTTGTCCCTCTGTTTATGGCAAGCTGTAACATAGTGTGCCACCAAGGTTACACAATTTCTCTCTTCCCCTAGTAGGTATGGGGGTTTTTGGTCGTCATTCAAATTTCTGAATTCCGGGCATATTTTTGTGAATTTTGGGTAGTAATTCTCCCTTATGCACTGATATTTTCTACAAGCTGTGAGGAAGTGCATCTCTGTCTCCACCACTCCCTGACTGCAGTGAGAGCATATCCTGTCCTCTCTTGGTAGCCGGGTCTGCCTGTGTCTACCTTTTTCGATCACCAGGCTATGTTCACTAAGTCTGTACATTGTCAAGGTTTTTCTCAGTTTGCTATCCTTTACCATGGTCAGGTATTCAGCCATGTTGTATTGTCTGTTTAGGGCCAAGTAGCAATTGAGTTTGTTTTGGGTTTTTGTTGTTTCTGCCCAATATGACAGATATTTTTCCTTTTGCTTAGTGACGATTGTGTTGGGTCGAATTCTTTGTGTTACGCTGTCACTGTCCTGGGGCTGGTTATTGTTAGTAGTGTTAGTAGTTACTTCACTGAGTCCCAGGACTAGTTGACTGAGGGTATTCTTCTTTATGGTCCTCTCTTGGCATTTCAGGGCTTCATAATGATAGCAGTGGGGGTTGCTCATTTTTAGATGTTTCCAAAATTTGGTGGCTCTTTTTTGGATCGTGATTATTAATGGATATTGGCCTAGTTCTGCCCTGCATGCATTGTTTATGGTTTTCCTTTGAGTCTGGAGGATACTTTTACAGAATTCTGCATGTAGGATCTCAATTGTGTGTTTGTCCCATTTTGCTCACTGCCATAGAGTGCAATTAGTTCAATTACTGATTTGAAAATTTTGAGCCAAATGCTAATTGGGATTTCTATTTGGATTGATTTTTTAATGGCATAGAAAGCCCTTCTTGCTTTCTCTTTCAGTTCATTCACAGCCAGATGAAAATTTCCTGTAGAACTGATTTTTAAGCCCAAGTATGTGTAGTTAGTGGTTTGTTCAATTTTGGTTGTTCCCAGTGTGAAATTTATTTTGTGTCCCTGATGTCTGGATCTTTGCTGGAACACAAGGACTTTGGTTTTTTTGGGATTTATTGTCAGGGCCCAGGTCTGGCAGAATGACTCCAGCAGATCCAGGTTCTGCTGTAGACCCTCCTTAGTTGGTGACAGCCGAACCAGGTCATCTGCATAGAGGAGGAATTTAACCTTGGATTCATATAGGGTGAGGCCGGGTGCTGTAGATTGTTCAAGTAATTTTGCCAATTCATTTATGTAAATATTAAAGAGTGTCGGTGAGATGGGTGAGCCCTGCGTCACCCCCTGCCCCTGTGGGAAGTATTTTGTTTGTTTGTCTCCAATTTTAACTGCACATTTATTGTTTGTATACATTGATTTAATTACATCATATGTTTTTCCCCCTACCCCGCTTTTGATCATTTTCAGGAATAGACCGTCATGCCAGATGGAATCGAAAGCCTTCTGGAAATCTATAAAGCATGCGTAGATTTTGCTTTTGTTTTGATGAACATGTTTGTCAATTAGTGTCTGTAGGGTAAAGATATGATCTGATGTTCTATAGTTTGGTAGGAATCCAATTTGGCTTTTACTCAAGACATTGTGCTCCTCAAGGAAGTTTATAAGTCTTTTGTTTATGATGCTACAGAATACCTTCCCCAGGTTACTGTTTACACAGATGCCTCGATAGTTATTTGGGTCGACTTTGTCCCCACTTTTGTATATGGGCATTATGAGTCCTTTGTTCCAGATATCAGGGAAGTAACCGACACTCAGAACCAAGTTGAAGAGTTTTAGAATAGCCAGTTTCATTTTATCGTCTGTGTGTTTAATCATCTCGCTTGGTATGCCGTTTGCACCACAAGCTTTTCCTGGTCGCAGGTCCTTGAGTTTTTCAAATAGTTCTTTTTCTGTTGTTATGGAGTCTAGCGGGTTTTGGTTATCTTTTATGTCCATTTCGAGCTTTTCCAGTTTTTTGCATATTTGGTGTTGCTCTGGCCTTAGTGTGTTTTTCTGGTATAATTTTTCAAAGTGGTTTTCCCATGTGTCTCCATTTTGAATGGCCAATTTGTCGTGTTGTTTTTTGTGTAATGTATTCCAGTTGTCCCAGAAACAATTGGAATCAATGGATTCCTCAATGGAGCTGAGTGTATTCTTAATATACTGCTCTTTTTTGGTTCTGAGTGTGTTTCTGTATTGTGTTAGTGTCTGACAATAAGTAAGGTGTAATTCCTCGTTTTCTGTCTGTCTGTGTTTTTGGTTTGATATTTTTCTAAGTTTTTTCCTCATGTTATGGCAATCTGGGTCAAACCATTTTTCATAGCTTTTTGTTTTGGGTTTGTTCTTGCGAGCTTTCAAGTATGACCTTGTTGCCAAATTATCAAAAATATTATTTAGGTTATTCACTGCCCGGTTTACGCCTTCTTTATTGTGAGTATATATGTTTTCCAGAAAGGTGTCCAAGAGAGCTTGAGTTGATTGATTGCTAATTGCTTTCTGGTGTTTTTCTGTGCTGTTTTTGGCCCATCTGTACGATTTTTTGGTGTTGTACAGCTTACTGGGTTGTGTTTCTGTGTTGGTTGTTTCTGTCTTTTTAAGATACATAGTAATTTGACTGTGGTCTGACAGTGTTGTTTGTGGTTTGACTGTGAATGCTCTGAAAGAGGATGGGTCCAAATCCGTAATCATATAGTCTATGGTGCTACAGCCAAGAGGTGAGCAATAGGTCGATCTTCCTAGGAGGTCTCCCATGAACCTACCATTGACAATGTACAGACCCAGGCTTCGACAGAGCTGCAGGAGCTGTTTTCCGTTAGTATTTGTCTGTTTGTCGCAGTTATGCCTGTATGGATGGGAAGGGATATCGAAGTGGTTATTCCCGAATATGTAATTGTTTCCCTGATTATTGGTGAAGTCTGGTTCTTCGCCAGTTCTTGAATTGAGGTCACCACAGATCAACACGTTCCCCTGGGCCTGGAATTGGATAATCTCCCTCTCAATGTTGGAGAAGGTGTCCTCTTTAAAGTACGGGGATTCCACTGGGGGGATATAGAGTGCGCAAATGAAAACATCTTGAGTGTTAGAGATGATCCCCCCTCTCAATTTTGAGCCACATGTGGTTTTCGCCCTTTTTTATAAATTTGATGCAATTCTTAAGCTCTGTTTTAAACCAAATCAGTATGCCTCCAGAGTCTCTGCCTTGGGTTACTCCTGGCAATTTATTGGAGGGGACCACCAGCTCTGTGTACCCTTGGGGACGGCCAGTGTGTCCTTCTCCTCTTTACCAAGTTTCCTGTAAAATGATAATATCCAGATCTTTAGTTTCATCTATGAACTCTGGGGTCCTACTCTTCACGTCGAGCACCGAAGAGCGTAGACCTTGGATATTCCAGGTCGAAATATATAAGGATTTCATGTTAAGTTTGGTCTTTTACTATGATAGGTTAAAGAATGATATGTGTTTGTCATGTCTAAATGGGGGAAAAAAAGATCATCTCAATTGTCTATAAATGCTAATACTACTTGGTTACAACTCTTTCTAGTAACTAGTCCTTAATTTTTTTTTCATTTTCTTATCCATAAGGCAGAAATAGATGCTGCTGTATGTCTGCCTAGTGTCTCTTAATGGATTGCCTCTGCCTGAGGTATTGCGTACGCCCTGTGCATCTCTCCCTCTGTCTGGCTGGGGGCGGTCCTGTTCCCCTGTACAACAGGAGTGGTGCAGGTCTGATGTTGTTGTGCATGGGGATCCTCTCTGGTCCCGTTTGGTGTGGTGGTGGTCCCTGTAGTAGTCCTGGTATGTACCCCGCTGATCTCTGGTGGTCGGTGGGGGGGTCCTCCTGGAGTCTGGGTATGGACCCGGTTAAAAGCGACGTCCTTCAGGGCTTTAGCAAAGATCGATATTCGTTTCCTGTGGATATGGACGTGGTCGTGAAGACATTCCACATCGAGGGTGGGGTTTTGGGCCAGGTGCACATTGTGTTTTAATTCACAGTCTCTTGCTATGCTGGCATTTATCTCATGAATTGTTTTGTTGTTAAAGTCTGTTCTCGGCAATATTGTGGAAACAGTGATTCTAGTGTTTGGGAATGTATTGCTTGCCTTCTCAATCACTGCTCTGAGCGATGTTGCTACCCCTTTCTGCTGGGCCTTTAGGTCAGTTGTGCCAGTGTGTATTATTATGTGTTGAGGGGAGCCTGATCGGGTTTTGGTCAGCCATTCCAGGGCTCTGTCTGTTGTTGGGCACCGGATATATTTTGCTATATTTCTAGGGAAGAGCTTTTTCTCCCATAGAAATTTCCCATTTGAGTCTATGAGTATTACGATGTCAGCCTTGTTGGTGTTTACTGTCTGGTGGCTTTCGCCTGGTTGTGTGTTGGACTGTGGTGGTCGTGTCTGGTGTGTGCGCTCCTCTTGTGAGCGGCTCGCTTGTGGTTCCGCAGTGGTGGGGGAAGACTGAGCTTCAGTATGCTGGTCGGTCTGTGTGGCACCCCTGTATTGTGTGTCTGCTGCTGTTGTTCAGTATGGGAGTGCAGCTGTTCAGTCGGGCTCTGTATTGTCTTATCTCTAGCCTCTGGCTGCTGGTCTAATGGTGCTATCTCTCCCCTATGGCTCTCTTTGTTTTTCTGCAGCTCTTTCACCTGATTCCCAAGTAGATTCAGCTCTCTCCTGTATCTCTCCCTCTCTTGCTTTTGTTCATGTTTCAGCTTAAGGACCTCCTCTCTAAGTTTAACCAGCTCTGTCTCCAACTGGTTAAATTTATCCTTTAGTTGTATCTGGCTGTGTGATCCCAGGGTGTGTGTCCGGTCGGCGCTGGAGGGCTCACTCACTTCCTGGCTAGGCTGCTCTTCTCTTGGTGAGCTGGAAGTGGTAGCGGGGGTATGTGTGGCTTCCTCCCTGGTAATTACGCTGGGGTTGGTCAACTGTACCATGTGGCTGTGGGGCCCCGGGGTGAGTGTCTGGTTAGAGCTGTGTGGCTCGTTCACCTCCTGACCAGGCTGATTTACTCCTAGTGAGTTGTCAATGGTGGGGGGAGTGCGAGTCGCTTTTTCCCTGTTAGCCACTCTGGGGCTGTTCCTTCCCCTCTCAGTTATTTCTTTCAGTGTCTTGAAGGCCGTTTCAATGTCGTCGAGGTTGCCTTGCACCAATATTGTTCCGTTATTGTACATGTTGACAGTCGTGGTTGCACTGTCCGGGTCCCCTGGTTTCTTAATTTTCAGTTTGGACCCATTAGCGGTTCTTTCCTGCTTAACCCTGGTATAGTGTGATTTTATTGCTGTGATCCAAGCCGCTGACTGATCTGAGTAAAAAATGAGATTACACTTTTTCCCAGTGCTGTACCAGTCAGCAAAAAGAGTTTCTGGTTTTACTCTCAGTTGGTGTAGCTTGAGCGATTTTTTAGCATTTTTTTGGGTGTTGGGAATCTGGAAGAGTTTGCTCTCAGTGTGCCTCGGGAGCTGCTGTGGCTCCTCTGATTCGCTCATTTTTAGTAGTGTAGAGGTAGAAATTATTGTTGACCTTAGAATAAGCTTTTCTGGGGCCCCGGGTTTGGTGTTTCCCTCTCCCGGCTCGTGATCTTTCCCAGGCCCCAGACTCGCTCGCTCTCCAGGCCCTCCCCAGGCCCCGTACTCACTGTCCTGGTCTGCGTCTGGGAGCCGCTGTTTCCCGGTGTCTCCGGGCTGCTCCCCTCCCCCTCAGAGGTCTCTGAGCCTCTGTCTTGGCCCGGCTCCTCGGGCCTTTCCCTGGCTTCAGGCTCCCTCCCCAGGACCCGTATTCACTGTCTGCGTCTGGGAGCCGCTGCCTCACGGTGTCTTCGGGCTGCTCCCCTCTCCCTCAGAGGTCTCCAGGCCTCTGTCTCGGCCCGGCTCCAATGGCCTTTCCCTGCTTTACGGTCCTGTGTACCGGCAGCCGTTCAGGACTCGCACTCCGTCCTCCGCTCTGGCCCCATGCGGCTTCCGTTGAGTCGCCGCGCTCCGGCTGCCGCTCTGGCCCCGTGCGGCCTCCGTTGAGTCGCCGCGCTCCGACCTCCGCTATGGCCCCGTGCAGCCTCCATTGAGTCGCCGCGCTCCGGCCGCTGTTCTGGCCCCGTGCGGCCGCTGTTCGGATTCTTCCCTGGTCTGTATATTCCTCTCCTTCTTCTGTCTTTTTGCTTTGGTTTTTCTTTCTGTTTTCTGCTTCCCTCTGGTTTTTTTTTCGGGTCCCGTTTTTGGCGCTCTTTTTTTTTGTGGTCTTTTTCTTCTTTTCTTTCTGTGCTTAAACTAAGTTAAACTAAGCTTAAACTTAAACTAGACTAAACTAAACTAAACTGAACTAACTTAGCTAGAATTTATACCTCTTAAAACTTGAAATGTAACTTTTTTTCCCCACTTTAAACACTAAAAAACATTAAAACTCAGCAGCTCATCTTGGTTCCCCTCCCTCTCCTCCCCTGAAGGTGCTGACTCCCTGAAGCCCTATTCCCCAGTCTCCCTCTCTCCCTGAAGACCAAATCCCCCATCTCCCTTTCTCCCTGAGACCCCATTCCCCAGTCTCCCACTCTCCATGAGACCCTATTCCCCAGTCTCCCTCTCTCCGTGACGCCCCATTCACCAGTCTCACTCTCTCCGTGACGCCCCATTCCCCTGTCTCCATCTCTCACTCACACCCTATTCTCCAGTCTCCCTCTCTCCCTGACATCCCATTCCCAAGTCTTCCTCTCTCCTTGAAACCCTATTCCCCAGGCTCCCTCTATCCTGAGTTCCCCTTCATTGTTTTCCTCTCTCCCTCGAACTCCCATTCCCCAGTCTCCCTCTCTCGCTGTTGCCCCATTCCCCAGTCTCCCTCTTTCCCTGACAACTTATTTCCCAATCTCCATCCCTCCCTGAAGGCCCATTCGCCCATCTCCTTCTCCCCCTCTAACTCCCATTCCTCAGTACCCCTCACTCCCTGACATCCCTTTCCCCAGTCTCCCCCTCTCCCTGAGACACCATTCCCCAGTCTCTCTCTCTACCTGACGCCCCATTCCACAGTCTCCTTATCTCATGAGTTGCCATTCCCCAGTTTCTCTTTCTCCCAAATGCCCCATTCCCCAGTCTCCCTCTCTCCCGGATGCCCCATTCCCCAGTCTCCCTCTCTCCCTGAGTTCCCATTCAAATGCCTCCCTCTCTCCCTGATGCCCCATTCCCAGTCTCCGTCTCTTTCTGACACCCCATTCTGTAAGATTCGAAATTTTCAGCAATAATCACGCAAGAAAACCGGATAAAATAAGACTGTTTATTGACCAAAGTAAGCTTGCACAGAAAAACCTTTGATAAAAGGGCATACAAAATGGCCGCCGGGCCCCGTGATCAGTTTTCTGGACCATTTTATTTCTGTTACTGCAAGCCAGACAGGCTTGTGGATTGAAGACAGTAAGCCCGCGAAAGCCAGTATCTGGGAACCGAAACTCAGGGAAACAGCATACATATTCAATGGATTCTAAGTACAGGATGGGGCCCATCAAGATATGGGCGGACAATGCAAAAACACTTATACCCATTTATTGTACAAAGGAGAAACCGTTTAACAGCTATCAAGGAAAATCTCCGGACCGATCAATATGCGAACCGAGTCGCGATGACAATGTAAAAGACATTAAAAGACATTATCGGCCAGGAAGGCCAGTTAAGTTATCAGCGGCTCCCGTTACAAGACAAAGCGCCCCTGCAGAGATTTCTGCCCGCCAAAATTAATACAAAGACAGGACTATGATTTGGCGGGAGATAAATGATTTGGCGGGCAGCACGGTGGCATAGTGGTTAGCACTGTTGCCTCACAGCACCAGGGACCCGGGTTCGAATCCGGCCTCGGGTGACTGTCTGTGTGGAGTTTGCACATTCTCCCCGTGTTTGCGTGGGTTTTCTCCGGGTGCTCCGGTTTCCTCCCACAATCCAAAGATGTGCGGGTTAGGTTGATTGGCTATGATAAATTGACCCTTAGTGTTAGGGGGATTAAATACGTGGGGTTACGGGGATAGGGTGGGATATGTGTTGGTGTAGGGGTTACGGGGATCGGGTGGGACATGTGTCGGTGCAGGCTCGATGGGCCGAAATGGCCTCTATCTGCACTGTGAGGTTTCTGTGATTTCTGTGATTCTGTGATAAGACTGTCCCAAAAGAGTATAACTATGGATTGAAAGTCCATCAAAGACACTCAGGCAGAGCTTCTTCTACAAGGAACATTCGGAGGAAACACGATCGACGTTATCGGAGTGATCGACGGAACGAACGGATGAACGAAGGACGGACGGTGCCAAGATCGGCGCCTCTTCCACCTCGGTAGACTCGGAATCGATGAAGATGCTTCGTCTTTTTAAAGACGCTTCGGACGGACAATTTCGGTGAAAAGACAACGTGGTCGGTGTTCAGCCAGACAAGGCTCGGCCACGACGAGAAGACGACGAGGGTGGCCCGGGTACTGGGGTCGGGAGATCATCGACGACCCAGGCCGAAGGAGAAGAAACCCTCTGGAAAGCCACCGAGCCAGGCGGGAGCGAGGAAGGTCCTCGGTATACCATTCGGCCAGAGACCTTCAGATTCTCCCATTTGTATGCAGTTCTTCAACTGCTTGTAGCTGATCTTCAACCTTGACGAGCGCTCATCGAGGCTGTGTCTACCCCGCCGCCTCGAGAGAGAGAGAATATCGACTGCGCCAGAAGTTTCCAAATCCACGTGACGACGGAAAGCGGTGCCAAAAGGCTGCGAACCCCCCCTTTTCGTGATTTTGAGAGTGGTGAGCATGATCCCAAGTTCCCCAGGTCGAAACTTAGTTTAGGTATAGGGGAGGGGGTTAAGGGTAACCGTAATGTGTTTTCCCTTTTACGATGTGCCGTGTGTTCCCCATTTCCATAGAGTCAAGTTCATAAATTTGTGCATGATTGTAGTTACTTTAATCTGTGCCTATGACATGTATTCTGTAATGCTTCAAACTGTTTAAAAATAAAAGCATCCATTTCATGCTATTCAACCTGGCCTATTGAGTCCTTTTCTGCACTACTGTTCTCTGCATCTAAGTCCAAGGTCTAGAACCGTAGGGGGAGTGGGTCGAACCACTCAAGGGTAATTATTGCACGAAGCCTGGCAGGAGACCAGAACGAGCAAGAGAAACCCCCGACAATTCCCCAGCCTCTCTCTCTCCCTGATGCCCCATTCCCCCGAATCCCTCTCTCCCTATCACCCGATTCCCAAGTCTCCCTCTCTCCTTGACACCCCTTTCCCCAGCCTCCTGCTTTCCCATGACGTCCCATTCCCCAGTCTCCCTTTCTCAATCGAACTCCCATTCCTGTCTCCCTCTCTACCGGAAGCCCCATTCCTCAGCCTCTCTCTCTCCCTGACACCCCCTTCCCCAGTCTCCCTCTCTCTCCGACACACCATTCCCCAATCTCCCTCTCTCCCAGCCGTCCGATTCCCCAGTCACCTTCTGTCCCTAACGCCCCATTCCCCAGACTCCCTCTATCCCCGACACCCCATTCCCCAGTCTCCCTCTCTCTCCGACATGCCATTCCCCAGTCTCCCTTTCTCCCTGACATTCCATTCCCCAGTCTCTCTCTCTCCCTGATGCCCCATTCCACAGTCTCCCTCTCTCTCTACCTGACACCCTATTCCCCATTCTCCCTCTCTCAAGCGTTCCCATTCCCCAGTTTCTCTCTCTCCCTGGTGCCCCATTCCTCAGTCTCTCTCTCTCTCTCTCTCTACCTGACACCCTATTCCCCATTCTCCCTCTATCCCTGAAGCCCTATTTCCCAGTCTCCCTCTCTCCCTGAGGCCCCATTCCCCAGTCTCCCTCGCTCCCTGATGCTCCATTCCCCAATCTCCCTCTCTCTGAGATGCCCCATTCCCCAGTCTCCCTCTCTCCATGACGACCCACTCCTCAGACTCCCTCTCTCTCTGAGACCCCATTCCCCAGTCTCCCTCTCTCCCTGACGTCCCATTCCCCAGTGTCACTCTCTCCCTAATGCCCCATTCCCCAGTCTATCTCTCTCGATGATACCCCAAGCACCAGTCTCCCTCTCTCCCTGACACCCCAATAACCAGTCTGCCTCTCTCGCTCATGCCCTATTTCCCAGTCTCCCTCACTCACTGCGACCCCATTTCCCAGTCTCCCGCTCTCCCTGAGACCACATTCCCCAGTCTCCCTCTCTCCATGACGCCCCATTCCCCAATCTCCCTCTCTCGCTCACACACTATTCCCCAGTCTCCCTCTCTCCCTCGAAGTCCCATTCCTCAGTCTCCCTCTCTCCCTGAAGCCACATACCCCAGTGTCCCTCTCTCCGAGTACCCATTCCCCAGTATCCCTCTCTCTGTGAGACGCCATTCCCCAGTCTACCTCTCTCCCTGACGCTCCATTCCTCAGTCTCTCTCTCTCCCTGTTGACATATTCCCCAGTCTCCCTCTATCCCTGACACCCTATTTCCCAATCTCCATCCCTCCCTGAAGGCCGATTTGCCCATCTCCCTCTCTCCCTCGAACTCCCATTCCTCAGTATCCCTCTCTCCCTGACACCCCATTCCCCAGTCTCTCTCTCCCTGATGCCCCATTCCACAGTCTCTCTCTCCCTGATGCCCCATTCCCCAGTCTCCCTCTTTCCCTGAGTTCCCATTCAAAAGTCTCCCTCTCTCCCTGATGCCCCATTACCAGTCTCCCTCTGTCCCTGACACCCCATTCCCCAGTCGCTTTCTCTACCTGACGCCATATTACACAGTCTCTCTCTCTCTCCGACACCCTATTCCCCAGTGCCCCTCTCCCCCGTTGTCCCATTCCCCAGTCTCCCTCTCTCCCTGACACCCCATTCCCCAGTCGCTCTATCTCTCCGATACCCCAATCCCCAGTCTCCCTCTCTCCCTGACCTCCCTTTCCCCATTCTCACTCTCTCCCTGACACCCCATTCCCCAGTCTCCCACTCACTCCGGCACCCCATTCCCCAGTCTCCCTCTCTCCCTAACGCCCCATTCCTCACTCTCCCTCTCTCCCTGACACCCCAATCTCCTGTCTCCATCTCTCCCTGTGACCCCATTCCCCATTCTCACTCTTTCCCTGAGACTAGATTCCCCAGTCTCCGTCTCTCTGTGATGCCCCATTCCCCAATCTCCCTCTCTCCATGACGCCCCATTCCCCAGTCTCACTCTTTCTGTGAGGCCTCAATCCCCAGTCTCCAACTCTCACTCACACCCTAATCCCCATCCTCCCTCTCTCCCTGACACCCTATTCACAAGTTTCACTCTCTCCCTCACACCCTATTCCCCAGTGTCCCTCTCTCCCTTATGCCCCATTCACAAGTCTCTCTCTCTCCCTGACATCACATTCCCCACTCTACCTCTCTCCATGACACCCCATTCCACAGTCTCCCTCACTGCCTGACGTCCCATTCCCGAGTCTCCCTCACTCCCTAATGCTAAATTCCCCAGTCTCCATCTTTCACTGACACCCCATTTCCTGTCTCCCTCTCTCCCTTTTGTCCCTTTCCCCAGTCTCCTTCTCTCCCTGACAGCCCATTCCCCAGCCTCCCCCTCTCCCTGACACCCCATTCCCTAGTCTCCCTCTCTCCCTGATGTCCCATTCCCCAGTCTCACTCTCTCGTTGACACCCCATTCCCCAGTCTCCCACTCTGCCTGACGTCCCATTGCCCAGTCTCCATCTCTCCTGATTTCCCATTCCCAATTCTCCCTCTCTCCCTGACACCCCATTCCCCAATTTCCCTCTCTACCTGACATCCCATTCCACAGCCTCCATCTCTCCTGACACCCCATTTCCCATCTCCCCCACTCCCCGATGTCCCATTCCCCAGTCTCCCTCTCTCCCTGACAGCCCATTGCCCAGTCTCCCTCTTTCCCTGACGTCCCATTCTCCAGTCTCCATCTCTCATGATTTCCCATTCCCAAGTCTCCCTCTCTCCCTGACACCGCATTCCCCAGTCGCTCTCTCCCTGACAGCCCATTCCCCAGCCTCCCTCTCTCTCTGACATCCCATTCCCCAGTCTACATCTCTCATGATTTCCCATTCCCAAGTCTCCCTGTCTCCTTGACACCCCATTCTCCAGTCTCCCTCTCTCTCTGACGTCCCATTCCCCAGTCTACATCTCTCATGATTTCCCATTCCCAAGTCTCCCTCTCTCCCTGACACCCCATTCCCCAGTCTCCCTCTTTCCCTGACACCCCATTCCACAGACTCCCTCTCATGAGTTCCCATTCCCCAGTTTCACTCTCCCTGATGCCCCATTCCCCAGTCTCGCTCTCTACCTGATGCCCCATATCCCAGTCTCGCTCTCTCCCTTACACCCCAATCCCCAGTCTCCCTCTCTCCCTGAAGCCCTATTCCCAGTCTCCTTCTCTCCCAGATGCCCCATTTCCCAGTCTCACTCTCTCCCTGATGCCCCATTCCCCCGAATCCCTATCTCCCTATCGCCCCTTTCCCAAGTCTCCATCTCTCCTTGACACCCATTTCCCCAGTCTCCCGCTTTCCCACGAGCTCCCATTCCCCAGTCTCCTTCTCTCAATTGAAACCCCATTCCTGTCTCCCTCTCTACCGGAAGACCCATTCCTCAGTCTCTCTCCCTGGCGCCCCATTCCCCAGTCTCCCTCTCTCCTGAGTTCCCATTCCCCATTCTCCCTAACTCCCTGACACCTCATTCCCCAGTCTCCCTCTCTCCCTGATGTCCCATTCTGCAGTCACCCTCTCTCCCAAACGCCCCATTCCCCAGACTCCCTCTATCCCCGACACCCCATTCCCCAGTCTCCTGCTTTCCCTGAGACCACATTCCCCAGTCTCCCTCTCTCCGTGATTCCCCATTCCCCAATCTCCCTCTCTCCATGATACCCCATTCCCCAGTCTCCCTCTCTCGCTCACACCCTATTCCCCAGTCTCCCTCTCTCCCTGAAGCCACATTACCCAGTGTCCCTCACTCCCTGAGTACCCATTCCCCAGTATCCCTCTCTCCGTGAGACGCCATTCCCCAGTCTACCTCTCTCAATTCAATTCAATTCAATTCAAATCGCTTTATTGGCATGACAAAGTACATCTTATGTTGCCAAAGCATCAAAAAACATTTATGGTTGAACACATAAACACAGATCTCTCCATACAGCGTATAAACACATATATCCCTGAGTGTATAAATATACATTCATATAATTTGTATATACTCTTTTCTTAGATTTACTGGTTGTCCCTCTGTTTATGGCAAGCTGTAACATAGTGTGCCGCTAAGGTTACACAATTTCTCTCTTCCCCTAGTAGGTATGGGAGTTTTTGGTCGTCATTCAAATTTCTGACTTCCGGGCATATTTTTGTGAATTTTGGGTAGAAATTCCCCCTTATGCCCTGATATTTTCTACAAGCTGTGAGGAATTGCATCTCTGTCACCACCACTCCCTGGCTGCAGTGAGAGCATATCCTGTCCTCTCTTGGTAGCCGGGTCTGCCTGTGTCTACCTTTTTCGATGGCCAGGCTCTATCTCTCACCCAGTCTCTCTCTCTCTGTTGCCTAGCCCCTCTGCCAGACTCTATCTCTCCCCCAGTCTCTCTCTCTCTCTCTCTCCGCTAGCCCCTTTGCCAGACTCTCTCTCTCTCCCCAGTCTCTCTCTCTCTCTCTCCGCTAGCCCCTCTGCCAGACTCTCTCTCTCCCCAGTCTCTCTCACTTCCCTAGCCCCTCTGCCAAACTCTATCTATCTCCCAGTCTCTCTCTCTCTCTCCTAGCCCTTCTGCCAGACTCCATCTCTCTCCCCCAATCACTCTAACTCCCCTAGCCCCTCTGCCAGACAGTATCTCTCCCCCAGTTTTTCTCTCTCTCTCCCCTAGCCCCTCTGCAAGACTCTATCAGTCCCCCAGTCTCTCTCTCTCCCTAGCCACTCTGCCAGACTCTATCTGTCCCCCTCTCTGTCTCTCTCCCTAGCCACTCTGCCAGACACTATCTCTCCCCCAGTCTCTCTCTCCCCTAGCCCCTCTGCCAGACGCTATCTCTCCACCAGTCTCTCTCTCTCTCCACTAGCCCCTCTGCCAGACTCTATCTCTCCCCAGTCTCTCGCTCTCTCCCCCAGCCCCTCTGCCAGATTCTATCTCTCCCCCAGTCTCTCTCTCTCTCTCTCCACTAGCCCATCTGACAGACTCTATCTCTCCCCCAGTCTCTCTCGCTCGCCTGTCTCTCGCCCCCAGTCTCTCTCTCTCCCCTAGCCCCTCGGCCAGACTCTATCTCTCCCCCAGTCTCTCACTCTCTCCCCTAGCCACTCTGCCAGATTCTATCTCTCCCCCAGTCTTCTCTCTCTCTCTCTCCCCTAGCCTCTCTGCCAGACTCTATCTCTCCCCCAGTCTCTCTCTCTCGCCAGTCTCTCTCACCCAGTCACTCATCTCTCCCCAGCCCCTCTGCCAGAAACTATCTCTCCCCCAGCCTCTCTGTCTCGCCAGTCTCTCTCTCGCCAGTCTCTCTCTCGCCAGTCTCTCTCCCCCAGTCTCTCTCTCTCCTAGCCCCTCTGCCAGATTCTCTCTCTCCCCCAGTCTCTCCCTGAAGTCCCATTCCCCAGTCTACCTCACTCCCTGAAGCCCCATTCCCCAGTCTCACTCTCTCCTGAGTACCAATTCCCATGTCTCCTTCTCTCCCTCAAACTTCCATTCCCCATTCGCCCTCTCTCCCAGAAACCCCATTCCCAATTCTCCCTTTCTCCCTGATAAACCATTCCCCATTCTCCCTCTCTCACTGACACACCATTCCTCAGTCTCCCTCTCTCCCTGAAGCCCTATTCCCCAGGCTTCCTCTCTCCATGTAGCCCCTTTCCCCAATCTCCTCTCTCCCTCGAACTCCCATTCCTCAGTCTCCCTCTCTCTCCCTGAGACCCCATTCCCAGTCTCCCCCTCTCCCTGATATCCAATTTCCCATTCTCCCTCTCTCCCTGACACCCGATTCACCAGACTCCCTCTCTCCCTGACACCTCATTCCCCAGTCTCTCTCTCTCCCTGACGCCTTTTCCCCAGTCTCTCTCTCTCCTGTGTTCCCATTCCCTATTCTCCCTCTCTCCCTGACACCCCAATCCCCAGTCTCCCTCTCTCGCTGCGACCACATTCCCCAGTCACCCTCTCTCCCTAATGCCCCATTCCCCAGTCTCACTCTCTCCTGAGTTCCAATTCCCATGTCTCCTTCTCTCTCTCGAACTGCCATTACCCAGTCTCCCTCTCTTCCTGATGCCCCATTCCTGAGTCTCCCTCTCTCCCAGAAACCCCATTCCCCAGTCTCCCTCTCCCCATGAGGCCCTATTCCCCAGTCTCCCTCTCTCCGTGATGCCCCATTCACCAGTCTCACAATCTCCGTGACACCCAATTCCCCTCTCTCCATCTCTCACTCACAGCCTATTCCCCAGTCTCCCTCTCTCCCTGACATCCCATTCCCAAGTCTCCCTCTCTCCTTGAAACCCTATTCTCCAGGCTCACTCTATCCTGAGTTCCCCTTCCCTGTTTTCCTCTCTCCCTCGAACTCCCATTCCCCAGCCTCCCTCTCTCCCTGTTGGCCCATTCCCCAGTCTCCCTCATTCCCTGACACCTTATTTCCCAATCTCCATCCCTCCCTGAGTTCCCATTCAAATGTCTCCCTCTCTCCCTGATGCCCCATTCCCAGTCTCCCTCTCTCCCTGGCACCCCATTCCCCAGCCTCTCTCTCTCCCTGATGCCCCATTCCCCCAAATCCCTCTCTCCCTATCGCCCCATTCCCAGGTCTCCCTCTCTCCTTGCCACCTCTTACCCCAGTCTCCTGCTTTCCCATGAGCTCCCATTCCCCAGTCTCCCTTTCTCAATCGAACTCCCCTTCCTGTCTCCCTCTCTACCGGAAGCCCCATTCCTCAGTCTCTCACTCTCTCCCTGATGCCCCATTCCCCAGTCTCCCTCTCTCCTGAGTTCCCATTCCCCATTCTCCCCTTCTCCCTGACACCTCACTCCCCAGTCTCCCTCTTTCCCTTAAACCCTTTCCCCAGTCTCCCTCTCTCTCCGAAATGCCATTCCCCAATCTCCCTCTCTCCCTGACGTCCCATTGCCCAGTCTCCCTCTCTCCCTGACGTCCCATTCTCCAATCATACTCTCTCCCTAATGCCCCATTCCCGAGACTTCCTCTATCCCTGACACCCCATTCCCCAGTCTCCCTCAGTCTCCGACACCCCATTCCCCAATCTCCCTTTCTCCCTGACGTCCCATTCCCCAGTCTCTCTCTCTCAATTCAATTCAAATCAATTCAAATCACTTCATTGGCATGACAAGGTACATCTTATGTTGCCAAAGCATCGAAAAACATTCATGGTTGTATACAAAAATACAGATCTATCCATACAGTGTATAAACAGATATATCCCTGAGTGTATAAATATACATTCATATAATTTGTATATACTTTTTTCTTATATTTAGTGGTTGTCCTTTTGTTTATGGCAAGCTGTAACATAGTGTGCCGCGAAGGTTACACAATTTCTCTCTTCCCCTAGTAGGTATGAGAGTTTTTGGTCGTCATTCAAATTTCTGAATTCTGGGCATATTTTTGTGAATTTTGGGTAGAAATTCTCCCTTATGCCCTGATATTTCCTACAAGCTGTGAGGAAGTGCATCTCTCTCTCTACCTGACACCCTATTCCCCAGTCTCCCTCTACCCCTGAGACCACATTCCCCAGTCTCCCTCGCTCCCTGATGCTCCATTCCCCAATCTCCCTCTCTCCGAGATGCCCCATTCCCTAGTCTCCCTCTCTCCATGACGCCGCACTCCTCAGACTCCCTCTCTCTCTGACACCCCATTCCCCAGTCTCCCTCTCTCACTGACGTCCCATTCCCCAGTGTCAATCTCTCCCTAATGCCCCATTCCACAGTCTATCTCTCTCGATGATACACCAATCACCAGTCTGCCTCTCTCCCTCATGCCCTATTCCCCAGTCTCCCTCACTCACTGTGACCCCATTCCCCAGTCTCCCGCTCTCCCTGAGACCACGTTCCCCAGTCTCCCTCTCTCCGTGATGCCCCATTCCCCAATCTCCCTCTCTCCATGACGCCCCATTCCCCAGTCTCCCTCTCTCGCTCACAACCTATTCCCCAGTCTCCTTCTCTCACTCGAAGTCCCATTCATCAGTCTCCCACTCTCCCAGAAGCCACATTACCCAGTGTTCCTCTCTCCCTGAGTACCCATTCCCCAGTATACCTCTCTCCATGAGATGCCATTCCCCAGTCTACCTCTCTCCCTGAAGCCCCATTCCCCAGTCTCACTCTCTCCTGAGTTCCACTCCCAATTCTCCTTCTCTCCCTCAAACTGCAATTCCACTGTCTCCCACTCTCCCTGATGCCCCATTCACCAGTCTCCGTCTCTCCCGGAAACCCCATTCCCCATTCTCCCTTTCTCCCTGATACCCAATTCCCCATTCTCCCTCTCTCACTGACACCCCATTCCTCAGTCTCCCTCTCTCCCTGAAGCCCTATTCCCCAGTCTCCCTCCCCCCCATGAAGCCCCTTTCCCCAGTCTCCTCTCTCCCTCGAACTCCCATTACTCAGTCTCCCTTTCTCCCTGAGACCCCATTCCCCAGTCTCCCTCTCTCCCTGAAGCCCTATTCCCCAGTCTCCCTCTCTCCCTGAAAACCAAATCCCCCATCTCCCTCTCTTCCTGAGACCCCATATCCCCATCTCCCTCTCTCCCTAACAACCCATTTCCCAGTCTCCCTCTCTCCATGTCACCCCATTCCCCAGTATCACTCTCTGAGTGACGCCCCATTACCCTGTCTCAATCTTTCACTCATACCCTATTCCCCAGTCTCCCTCTCTGCCTGACATCCTATTCCCAATTCTCCCTCTCTCCCTGACACCCTATTCCCCAGGCTCCCTCTCTCCTGAGTTCCCCTTCACTGTTTTCCGCTCTCCCTCGAACTCCCATTCCCCATTCTCCCTCTCTCCCTGTTGACCCATTCCCCAGTCTCCCTCTTTCCCTGACACCCTATTTCCCAATCTCCATCCCTCCATGAAGGCAGATTTGCCCATCTCCCTCTCTCCCTCGAACTCCCATTCCTCAGTATCCCTTTCCCCAGTATCCCTCTCTCCCTGACAACCCATTCCCCAGTCTCTCTCTCCCTGATGCCCCATTCCAGAGTCTCCCTCTCTCATGAGCTCCCATTCCCCAGTTTCTCTCCCTCCCAAATGCCCCATTCCCCAGTCTCCCTCTTTCCCTGATGCCCCATTCCCCAATCTCCCTCTCTCCCTAACACTTCATTCCCCAGACTCCCTCTCTCCCTGACTCCCCATTCCCCAGTCTCACTCTCTCTCCAATACGCCATTCCCCAATCTCACTCTCTCCCTAACGCCCCATTCCGCAGGCTCCCTCTGACTCCGACACCCCATTCCCCAGTCTCCCTCTGTCTCCGACACCCCATTCCCTAGACCCCCTCTCTCCCTAACGCCACCTTTCCCAGTCTCCCTCTCTCCCTGACACCCCATTCCCCAGTCTCTCTATCTCTCCGATATCCCAATCCCCAGTCTCCCTCTCTCCCTGACATCCCTTTCCCCATTCTCACTCTCTCCCTGACACCCCATTCCCCAGTCTCCCTCTCACTCCGGCACCCCATTCCCCAGTCTCCCTCTCACTCCGGCACCCCATTCCCCAGTCTCCCTCTCTCCCTAACGCCCCATTCCTCACTCTCCCTCTCTCCCTGACACCCCAATCTCCTCTCTCCATCTCTCCCTGTGACCTCATTCCCCTTTCTCACTCTATCCCTGAGACTACATTCCCCAGTCTCCGTCTCTCTGTGATGCCCCATTCCCCAATCTCCCTCTCTCCATGACGCCCCATTCCCCAGTCTCACTCTCTCTGTGAGGCCTCATTCCCCAGTCTCCAACTCTCACTCACACCCTAATCCACATCCTCCCTCTCTCCCTGATACCCTATTCCCAAGTTTCACTCTCTCCCTCACACCCTATTCCCCAGTCTCCCTCTCTCCCTGTTGCCCCAATCCCCTGTCTCTATCTCTCCCTGATGCCCCATTTCCCAGTCTCCATCCCTCCCTCTTGGGCTATTTGCCCGTCTCCCTCGAACTCCCATTCCCCAGTGTCCCTCTCTCCCTGATGCCCCATTCACAAGTCTCTCTCTCTCCCTGACACCACATTCCCCACTCTACCTCTCACCATGACACCCCATTCCACAGTCTCCCTCGCTGCCTGACGTCCCATTCCCGAGTCTCCCTCACTCACAATTCACAATTCAAATCGCTTTATTGGCATGATAAGTTACATCTTATGTTGCCAAAGCATCAAAATACATTTATGGTTGAGCACATAAACGCAGTTCTATTCATACAGTGTATAAACAGGTATATCCCTGAGTGTATAAATATACATTCGCATTGTTTATATATATTCATTTCTTAGTTTACTGGTTGTCCCTCTGTTCATGGCAAGCTGTAACATAGTGTGCCGCCAGTGTTACACAGCTTCTCTCCTCTCCCAGTAGGAATGGGAGTTTTTGGTTGTCATTCAGATTTCTGAATTCAGGGCATATTTGTGAGAATTTTTGGTAGAAATTCTCCCTGATGTCCTGATATTTTCCACAGGCTGTGAGGAAGTGCATCTCTGTCTCCACTACTCCCTGACTGCAGTGATAGCATATCCTGTCTTCTATTGGCAGCCTGGTCTGCCTGTGTCTGCCTTTTTCGATCGCTAGGCTATGTTCGCTAAGTCTGTACCTTGTCAAGGTTCTTCTCAGTTTGTTATCCTTTACCATGGTCAGGTAATCAGCCATGTTGTATTGTCTGTTTAGGGCCAAGTAGCAATTGAGTTTGCTTTGGGTTTTTGTTGTTTCTGCACAATATGTCAGATATTTTTCCTTTTGCTTAGCGACGATTGTGTTGGGTCGAATTCTTTGTGTTACCCTGTCACTGTCCTGGGGCTGGTTATTGTTAATATTGTTAGTAGTTACTTCACTGAGTCCCAGGACTAGTTGACTGAGGGTATTTTTCTTTATGGCCAGCTCTTGGCATTTCAGGGCGTCGTAGTGATAGCATTGGGGGTTGCTCATTTGTAGGTGATTCCAAAATTTGGTGGCTCTTTTTTGGATAGTGATTATTAATGGATATTGGCCTAGTTCCACCCTGCATGCATTGTTTACTGTTTTCCTTTGAGTCCGGAGGATACTTTTACAGAATTCTGCATGTAGGATCTCAATTGGGTGTTTGTCCCATTTTGCGAATTCTTGTTGAGTTAGCGGTCCCCATACTTCACTGCCATAGAGTGCAATTGGTTCAATTACTGATTTGAAAATTTTGAGCCAAATGCTAATTGGGATTTCTATTTGGATTGATTTTTTGATGGCATAGAAAGCCCTTCTTGCTTTCTCTTTCAGTTCATTCACAGCCAGTTTGAAGTTTCCCGTAGAACTGATTTTTAAGCCCAAGTATGTGTAGTTAGTGGTTTGTTCAATTTTGGTTGTTCCTGTGAAATTTATTTTGGGTCCCTGATGTTTGGATCTTTGCTGGAACACAAGGACTTTGGTTTTTTGGGGGTTTATTGTCAGGGCCCAAGTCTGGCAGTACAACTCCAGCAGGTCCAGGTTCTGCTGTAGACCCTCTTTAGTTGGTGACAGCAGAACCAGGTCGTCTGCATAGAGGAGGAATTTAACCTTGGAGTCATATAGGGTGAGGCCGGGTGCTGTAGATTGTTCAAGTAGTTTTGCCAATCCATTTATGTAAATATTAAAGAGTGTCGGTGAGATTGGCGAGCCCTGCGTCACCCCCCGCCCCTGTGGGAAGTATTTTGTTTGTTTGTCTCCAATTTTAACTGCACATTTGTTGTTTGTATACATTGATTTAATTACATCATATGTTTTCCCTCCTACCCCGCTTTCGATAAGTTTCAGGAATAAACCGTCATGCCAGATGGAATCGAAAGCCTTCTGGAAATCTATAAAGCATGCGTAGATTTTGCTTTTGTTTTGATGAACATGTTTGTCAATTAGTGTCTGTAGGGTAAAGATATGATCTGATGTTCTATAGTTTGGTAGGAATCCAATTTGGCTTTTACTCAAGACATTGTGCTCCTCAAGGAAGTTTATAAGTCTTTTGTTTATGATGCTACAGAATACCTTCCCCAGGTTACTGTTTACACAGATGCCTCGATAGTTGTTTGGGTCGATTTTGTCCCCACTTTTGTATATGGGCGTTATGAGTCCTTTGTTCCAGATATCATGGAAATAACCGACACTCAGAACCAAGTTGAAGAGTTTTAGGATAGCCAGTTTCATTTTGTTGTCTGTGTGTTTAATCATCTCGTTTAGTATGCCGTCTGTCCCGCAGGCTTTTCCTGGTCGCAGGTCCTTGAGTTTTTCAAGAAGTTCTTTTTCTGTTATTATGGCGTCTAGCGGGTTTTGGTTATCTTTTATGGCCATTTCTAGCTTTTCCAGTTTTTTTTGCATATTTGGTGTTGCTCTGGCCTTAGTGTGTTTTTCTAGTATAATTTTTCAAAGTGGTTTACCCATGTGTCCCCATTTTGAATGGCCAAATCGTCGTGTTGTTTTTTGTGTAGTGTTTTCAAGTTTTCCCAGAAACAATTGGAATCAATGGATTCCTCCATGGAGCTGAGTGTATTCTTAATATATTGCTCTTTTTTGGTTCTGAGTGTGTTTCTGTATTGTGTTAGTGTCTGACAATAAGTAAGGCGTAATTCCTCGTTTTCTGGATGTCTGTGTTTTTGGTTTGATATTTTTCTAAGTTTTTTCCTCATGTTATGGCAATCTCGGTCAAACCATTTTTCATAGTTTTTTGTTTTGGGTTTGTTCTTGCGAGCTTTCAAGTTTGCATTTGTTGCCAAATTATCAAAAATATTGTTTAGTTTAATAACTGCCCGGTTTACGCCTTCTTTATTGTGAGTGTATATGTTATCCAGAAAGGTGTCTAAGAGAGCTTGAGTTGATGCATTGCTAATTGTTTTCTGGTATTTTTCCGTGTCGTTTTTGGCCCATCTGTACGATTTTTTGGTGTTGTACAGTTTACTGGGTTGTGTTGCTATGTTGTTTGTTTCTGTCTTTTTGAGGAACATAGTAATTTGACTGTGATCTGACAGTGTTGTTTGTGGTTTGACTGTGAATGGTCTGAAAGAGGATGGGTCTAAGTCTGTAATCATATAGTCTACTGTGCTGCAGCCAAGAGGTGAGCAATAGGTCAATCTTCCTAGGAGATCTCCTATGAAACTACCATTGACAATGTACAGACCCAGGTTTCGACAGAGCTGTAGTAGCTGTTTTCCATTGGTATTTGACTGCTTGTCGCAGTTATGCCTGTATGGAAGGGACGGGATGTCAAAGTGGTTATTCCCGAAAACGTAATTGTTTCCCTGATTATTGGTGAAGTCTGGTTCTTCGCCCGTTCTTGAATTGAGGTCCCCACAGATCAACACGTTCCCCTGGGCCTGGTATTGGATAATTTCCCCCTCCATGTTGGAGAAGGTGTCCTCTTTAAAGTACGGGGAATCGATTGGGGGGTTATAAAGTGCGCAAATGTAAACATCTTGGGTGTTTGAGATAATCTCCCTCTCAAGTTTGAGCCACATATGGTTTTCGCCCTTTTTTATAAATTTGATGTAATTCTTAAGTTCTGTTTTAAACCAGATCAGTATGCCTCCGGAGTCTCTGCCTTGGGTTACACTTGGTAATTTATTGGAGGGGACCACCAGCTCAGTGTACCCTTGGGGACAGCCAGTGTGTCCCTTTCCTTTATACCAAGTTTCCTGTAAAATGATAATATCTAGGTCTTTAGTTTCATCTATGAACTCCCTAATGCTAAATTCCCCAGTCTCCATCTTTCAATGACACCCGATTTCCTGTCTCCCTCTCTCCCCTTTGCCCCATTCCCCAGTCTCCCACTCTGCCTGAAGTCCCATTCCCCTGTCTCCCTCTCTCCCTGACGTCCCATTGCCCAGTCTCCCTCTCTCCCTGACGTCCCATTCCCCAGTCACCCTCTCTCCCTAATGCCCCATTCCCCAGACTCCCTCTATCCCTGACACCCCATTCCCCAGTCTCCCTCAGTCTCCGACACCCCATTCCCCAATCTCCCTTTCTCCCTGACGTCCCATTCCCCAGTCTCGCTCTCTCAATTCAATTCAATTCAAATCACTTTATTGGCATGACAAGGTGCATCTTATGTTGCCAAAGCATCGAAAAACATTCATGGTTGTACACAAAAATACAGATCTATCCATACAGTGTATAAACAGATATCTCCCTGAGTGTATAAATATACATTCATATAATTTGTATATACTTTTTTCTTATATTTAGTGGTTGTCCCTTTGTTTATGGCAAGCTGTAACATAGTGTGCCGCTAAGGTTACACAATTCCTCTCTTCCCCTAGTAGATATGGGAGTTTTTGGTTGTCATTCAAATTTCTGAATTCTGGGCATATTTTGGTGAATTTTGGGTAAAAATTCTCCCTTATGCCCTGATATTTCCTACAAGCTGTAAGGAAGTGCATCTCTCTCTCTACCTGACACCCTATTCCCCAGTCTCCCTCTATCCTTGAAGCCCTATTCCCCAGTCTCCCTCTCTCCCTGAGACCCCATCCCCCAGTCTCCCTATCTCCCCGAGCCCACATTCCCCAGTCTCCCTCGCTCCCTGATGGTCCATTCCCCAATCTCCCTCTCTCCGAGATGCCCCATTCCCTAGTCTCCCTCTCTCCATGACGACCCACTCCTCAGACTACCTCTCTCTCTGACACCCCATTCCCCAGTCTCCCTCTCTCCCTGACGTCCCATTCCCCAGTGTCACTCTCTCCCTAATGCCCCATTCCCAAGTCTATCTCTCTCGATGATACCCGAAGCACCAGTCTCCCTCTCTCCCAGACACCCCAATCACCAGTCTGACTCTCTCCCTCATGCCCTAATCCCCAGTCTCCCTCACCCACTGCGACCCCATTCCCCAGTCTCCCGCTCTCCCTGAGACCACATTCCCCAGACTCCCTCTCTCCGTGATGCCCCATTCCCCAATCTCCCTCTCTCCATGACGCCCCATTCCCCAGTTATCCTCTTTCGCTCACAACCTATTCCCCAGTCTCCCTCTCTCCCTCGAAGTCCCATTCCTCAGTCTCCCACTCTCCCTGAAGCCACATTCCCCAGTGTTCCTCTCTCCCTGAGTACCCATTCCCCAGTCTACCTCTCTCCCTGAAGCCCCATTCCCCAGTCTCCCTCTCTCCCGGAAACCCCATTCCCCATTCTCCCTTTCTCCCTGATACCCAATTCCCCATTCTCCCTCTCTCACTAACACCCCATTCCTCATTCTCCCTCTCTCCCTGAAGCCCTATTCCCCAGTCTCTCTCCCCCCCATGAAGCCCCTTTCCCCAGTCTCCTCTCTCCCTCGAACTCCCATTCCTCAGTCTCCCTCTCTCCCTGACACCCCATTCCCCAGTCTCCCTCTCTCCCTGAAGCCCTATTCCCCAGTCTCCCTCTCTCCCTGAAGACCAAATCCCCCATCTCGCTCTCTACCTGAGACCCCATATCCCCATCTCCCTCTCTCCCTAAAAACCCATTCCCCAGTCTCCATCTCTCCGTGTCACCCCATTCCCCAGTCTCACTCTCTGAGTGATGCCCCATTACCCTGTCTCAATCTGTCACTCATACACTATTCCCCAGTCTCCCTCTCTGCCTGACATCCTATTCCCATGTCTCCCTCTCTCCCTGACACCCTATTCCCCAGGCTCCCTCTCTCCTGAGTTCCCATTCACTGTTTTCCGCTCTCCCTCGAACTCCCATTCCCCATTCTCCCTCTCTCCCTGTTGACCCATTCCCCAGTATCCCTCTCTCCCTGTTGACATATTCCCCAGTCTCCCTCTTTCCCTGACACCCTATTTCCCAATCTCCATCCCTCCCTGAAGGCCGATTTGCCCATCTCCCTCTCTCCCTGGTACTCCCATTCCTCAGTATCCCTCTGTCCCTGTCGTCCCTTTCCCCAGTCTCCCTCTCTCCCTGAAACCCATTCCCCAGTCTCTCTCTCCCTGATGCCCCATTCCCCAGTCTCCCTCTTTGCCTGATGCCCCATTTCCCAATCTCCCTCTCTCCCTGAGATCCCATTCAAAAGTCTCCCTCTCTCCCTGATGCCCCATTGCCAGTCTCCCTCTCTCCCTGACACCTCATTCCCCAGACTCCCTCTCTCCCTGACTCCCCGTTCCCCAGTCTCACTCTCTCTCCAATACGCCATTCCCCAATCTCCCTCTCTCCCTAACGCCCCAGGCTCCCTCTGTCCCTGTCATCCCATTCCCCAGTCTCTCTCTCTACCTGACGCCACATTACACAGTCTCTCTCTCTGTCCGACACCCTATTCCCCAGTGCCCCTCTCCCCCGTTGTCCCAATCCCCAGTCTCCCTCTGTCCCTGACACCCAACTCCACAGTCTCAATCTCTACATGACACCCCATTCCCCAGTCTCCCTCTGTCTCCGACAGCCCATTCCCTAGTCCCCTATCTCCCTAATGCCCCCTTTCCCAGACTCCCTCTCTCCCTGACACCCCATTCCCCAGTCTCTCTATCTCTCCGATACCCCAATCCCCAGTCTCCCTCTCTCCCTGACCTCCCTTTCCCCATTCTCAATCTCCCCCTGACACCCCATTCCCCAGTCTCCCTCTCACTCCGGCACCCCATTCCCCAGTCTCCCCCTCTCCCTAATGCCCCATTCCTCACTCTCCCTCTCTCCCTGACACCCCAATCTCCTCTCTCCATCTCTCCCTGTGACCCCATTCCCCATTCTCACTCTTTCCCTGAGACTACATTCCCCAATCTCCCTCTCTCCATGACGCCCCATTCCCCAGTCTCACTCTCTTTGTGAGGCCTCATTCCCCAGTCTCCAACTCTCACTCATACCCTAATCCACATCCTCCCTCTCTCCCTGACACCCTATTCCCAAGTTTCACCCTCTCCCTCACACCCTATTCCCCAGTCTCCCTCTCTCCCTGTTGCCCCATTCCTCTGTCTCTATCTCTCCCTGATGCCCCTTTTCCCAGTCTCCATCCCTCCCTCTTGGGCTATTTGCCCGTCTCCCTTGAACTCCCATTCCCCAGTGTCCCTCTCTCCCTGATGCCCCATTCACAAGTCTCTCTCTCTCCCTAACACCACATTCCCCACTCTACCTCTCTCCATGACACCCCATTCCCAGTCTCCCTCGCTGCCTGACGTCCCATTCCCGAGTCTCCCTCACTCCCTAATGCTAAATTCGCCAGTCTCCATCTTTCACTGACACCCCATTTCCTGTCTCCCTCTCTCTCCTTTGCCCCATTCCCCAGTCTCCCACTCTGCCTGAAGTCCCATTCCCCTGTCTCCCTCTCTCCCTGATGTCCCATTGCCGAGTCTCCATCTCTCCTGATTTCCCATTCCCAACTCACCCTCTCTCCCGGACACCCCATTCCCCAATTTCCCTTTCTCCCTGACATCCCATTCCTCAGCCTCCATCTCTCCTGACACCCCATTTCCCATCTCCCTCACTCCCTGATTTCCCATTCCCAAGTCTCCCTCTCTCCCTGACACCGCATTCCCCAGTCGCTCTCTCACTTACACCCCAATCCCCAGTCTCCTGCTCTCCCAGATGCCCCATTTCCCAATCTCACTCTCTCCAACACTCCAATCCCCAGTCGCTCTCTCCCTTACACCCCAATCCCCAGTCTCCCGCTCTCCCTGAAGCCCTATTCCCCAGTCTTCTTCTCTCCCAGATGCCCCATTTCCCAGTCTCACTCTCTCCCTGATGCCCCATTCCCCAATCTCCCTCTCTCCCTGATGCCCCATTCCCAGTCTCCCTCTCTCCCTGACACCCCATTCTCCAGTCTCTCTCTCTCCCTGATGCCCCATTCCCCCGAATCCCTCTCTCCCTGTCGCCCCATTCCCATGTCTCCCTCTCTCCTTGACACCCATTTCCCCAGTCTCCCGCTTTCCCACCAGCTTCCATTCCCCAGTCTCCCTCTCTCAATTGAAATCCCATTCCTGTCTCCCTCTCTACCGGAAGACCCATTCCTCAGTCTCTCTCTCTCCCTGATGCCCCATTCCCCAGTCTCCCTCTCTCCTGAGTTCCCATTCCCCATTCTCCCTAACTCCCTGACACCTCATTCCCCAGTCTCACTCTCTCCGTGGCATCCCATTCCGCAGTCACCCTCTCTCCCAAACGCCCCATTCCCCAGACTCCCTCTATCCCCAACACACCATTCCCCAGTCTCCTGCTTTCCCTGAGACCACTTTCCCCAGTCTCCCTCTCTCCGTGATTCCCCATTCCCCAATCTCCCTCTCTCCATGATACCCCATTCCCCAGTCTCCCTCTCTCGCTCACACCCTATTCCCCAGTCTCCCTCTCTCCCTGAAGCCACATTACCCAGTGTCCCTCACTCCCTGAGTACCCATTCCCCAGTATTCCTCTCTCCGTGAGACGCCATTCCCCAGTCTACCTCACTCCCTGAAGCCCCATTCCCCAGTCTCACTCTCTCCTGAGTACCAATTCCCATGTCTCCTTCTCTCCCTCAAACTGCCATTCCCCATTCGCCCTCTCTCCCAGAAACCCCATTCCCAATTCTCCCTTTCTCCCTGATAAACCATTCCCCATTCTCCCTCTCTCACTGACACCCCATTCCTCAGTCTCCCTCTCTCCTTGAAGCCCTATTCCCCAGTCTAATTCTCCCCATGAAGCCTCTTTCCCCAATCTCCTCTCTCCCTCGAACTCCCATTCCTCAGTCTCCCTCTCTCCCTGAGACCCCATTCCCAGTCTCCCTCTCTCCCTGATATCCAATTTCCCATTCTCCCTCTCTCCCTGACACCCGATTCACCAGACTCCCTCTCTCCCTGACACCTCATTCCCCAGTCTCTCTCTCTCCCTGATGCCTTTTCTACAGTCTCTCTCTCTCCTGTGTTCCCATTCCCTATTCTCCCTCTCTTCCTGACACCCCAATCCCCAGTCTCCCTCTCTCGCTGCGACCACATTCCCCAGTCACCCTCTCTCCCTAATGCCCCATTCCCCAGTCTCACTCTCTCCTGAGTTCCAATTCCCATGACTCCTTCTCTCACTCGAACTGCCATTACCCAGTCTCCCTCTCTTCCTGATGCCCCATTCCCGAGTCTCCCTCTCTCCCCGAAATCGCATTCCCCAGTCTCCCTCTCACCATGAGACCGTATTCCCCAGTCTCCCTCTCTCCGTGATGCCCCATTCACTAGTCTCACTCTCTCCGTGACACCCAATTTCCCTGCCTCCATCTCTCACACACAGCCTATTCCCCAGTCTCCCTCTCTCCCTGATGCCCCATTCCCAGTCTCCCTCTCTTCCCTGGCACCCCATTCCCCAGCCCCTCTCTCTCCCTGATGCCCCATTCCCCTGAATCCCTCTCTCCCTATCGCCCCATTCCCAAGTCTCCCTCTCTCCTTGACACCTCTTTCCCCAGTCTCCTGCTTTCCCATGAGCTCCCATTCCCCAGTCTCCCTTTCTCAATCGAACTCCCCTTCCTGTCTCCATCTCTACCAGATGCCCCATTCATCAGTCTCTCTCTCTCTCCCTGATGCCCCATTCCCCAGTCTCCCCTTCTCCCTGACACCTCACTCCCCAGTCTCCCACTTTCCCTTAAACCCTTTCCCCTGTCTCACTCTCTCTCCGATATGCCATTCCCCAATCTCCCTCTCTCCCTGACGTCCCATTCCCCAGTCACCCTCTCTCCCTAACGTCCCATTCCCCTGTCTCCCTCCCTCCCTGACGTCCCATTCTCCAATCACCCTCTCTCCCTAATGCCCCATTCCCCAGACTCCCTCTATCCCTGACATCCCATTCCCCAGTCTCCCTCAGTCTCCGACACCCCATTCCCCAATCTCCCTTTCTCCCTGACGTCCCATTCCCCAGTCTCTCTCTCTCAATTCAATTCAATTCAATTCAAATCACTTTATTGGCATGACAAGGTACATCTTATGTTGCCAAAGCATCGAAAAACATTCATGGTTTTATACAAAAATACAGATCTATCCATACAGTGTATAAACAGATATATCCCTGAGTGTATAAATATACATTCATATATAATTTGTATATACATTTTTCTTATATTTAGTGGTTGTCCCTTTGTTTATGGCAAGCTGTAACACAGTGTGCCGCTAAGGTTACGCAATTTCTCTCTTCCCCTAGTAGGTATGGGAGTTTTTGGTCGTCATTCAAATTTCTGAATTCTGGGCATATTTTTGTGAATTTTGGGTTGAAATTCTCCCTTATGCCCTGATATTTCCTACAAGCTGTTAGGAAGCGCATCTCTCTCTCTACCTGACACCCTATTCCCCAGTCTCCCTCTATCCCTGAAGCCCTATTCCCCAGTCTCCCTCTCTCCCTGAGACCCCATTCCCCAGTCTCCCTATCTCCCCGAGACGACATTCCCCAGTCTCCCTCGCTCCCTGATGCTCCATTCCCCAATCTCCCTCTCTCCGAGATGCCCCATTCCCTAATCTCCCTCTCTCCATGACGCCGCACTCCTCAGACTCCCTCTCTCTCTGACACCCCATTCCCCAGTCTCCCTCTCTCACTGACGTCCCATTCCCCAGTGTCAATCTCTCCCTAATGCCCCATTCCCCAGTCTATCTCTCTTGATGATACCCCAAGCACCAGTCTCCCTCTCTCCCTGACACCCCAATCACCAGTCTGCCTCTCTCCCTCATGCCCTATTCCCCAGCCTCCCTCACTCACTGCGACCCCATTCCCCAGTCTCCCGCTGTCCCTGAGACCACATTCCCCAGTCTCCCTCTCTCCGTGATGCCCCATTCCCAATCTCCCTCTCTCCATGACGCCCCATTCCCCAATCTCCCTCTCTCACTCACAACCTATTCCCCAGTCTCTCTCTCTCCCTCGAAGTCCCATTCCTCAGTCTCCCACTCTCCCAGAAGCCACATTCCCAAGTGTTCCTCTCTCCCTGAGTACCCATTCCCCAGTATACCTCTCTCCATGAGACGCCATTCCCCAGTCTACCTCTCTCCCTGAAGACCCATTCCCCAGTCTCACTCTCTCCTGAGTTCCACTCCCAATTCTCCTTCTCTCCCTCAAACTGCAATTCCACTGTCTCCCACTCTCCCTGATGCCCCATTCACCAGTCTCCCTCTCTCCCGGAAACCCCATTCCCCATTCTCCCTTTCTCCCTGATACCCAATTCCCCATTCTCCCTCTCTCACTGACACCCCATTCCTCAGTCTCCCTCTCTCCCTGAAGCCCTATTCCCCAGTTTCCCTCCCCCCCATGAAGCCCCTTTCCCCAGTCTCCTCTCTCCCTCGAACTCCCATTACTCAGTCTCCCTCTCTCCGAGACCCCATTCCCCAGTCTCCCTCTCTCCCTGTTACCCCATTTCCCATTCTCACTCTCTCCCTGTCACCTGATTCACCAGACTCCCTCTCTCCCTGACACCCCATTCCCCAGTCTCCCTCTCTCCCTGAAGCCCTATTCCCCAGTCTCCCTCTCTCCCTGAAGACCAAATCCCCCATCTCCCTCTCTCCCTGAGACCCCATATTCCCGTCTCTCTCTCTCCCTAACACCCCATTCCCCAGTCTCCATCTCTCCGTGTCACCCCATTACCCTGTCTCAATCTCTCACTCATACCCTATTCCCCAGTCTCCCTCTCTGCCTGACATCCTATTCCCAAGTCTCCCTCTCTCCCTGACACCCTATTCCCCAGGCTTCCTCTCTCCTGAGTTCCCCTTCACTGTTTTCCGCTCTCCCTCGAACTCCCATTCCCCATTCTCCCTCTCTCCCTGTTGACCCATTCCCCAGTCTCCCTCTCTCCCTGTTGACATATTCCCCAGTCTCCCTCTTTCCCTGACACCCTATTTCCCAAACTCCATCCCTCCCTGAAGGCCGATTTGCCCATCTCCCTCTCTCCCACGAACTCCCATTCCTTAGTATCCCTCTCTCCCTGTCGTCCCTTTCCCCAGTCTCCCTCTCTCCCTGACTTCCCATTCCCCAGTCTCTCTCTCCCTAATGCCCCATTCCACAGTCTCCCTCTCTCATGAGCTCCCATTCCCCAGTTTCTCTCTCTCCCAAATGCCCCATTCCCCAGTCTCCCGCTTTCTCTGATGCCCCATTCCCCAATCTCCCTCTCTCCCTGAGTTCCCATTCAAAAGTCTCCCTCTCTCCCTGATGCCCCATTACCAGTCTCCCTCTCTCCCTGACTCCCCATTCCCCAGTCTCACTCTCTCTCCAATACGCCATTCCCCAATCTCCCTCTCCCCCTAAAGACCCATTCCCCAGGCTCCCTCTGTCCCTGTCATCCCATTCCCCAGTCTCCCTCTGTCCCTGACACCCAATTCCGCAGTCTCAATCTCTACCTGACACCCCATTCCCCAGTCTCCCTCTGTCTCCGACACCCCATTCCCTAGTCCCCCTCTCTCCCTAACGCCCCATTCCTCACTCTCCCTCTCTCCCTGACACCCCAATCTCCCGTCTCCATCTCTCCCTGTGACCCCATTCCCCATTCTCACTCTTTCCCTGAGACCACATTCCCCAGTCTCCGTCTCTCTGTGACGCTCCATTCCCCAATCTTCCTCTCTCCATGACGCCCCATTCCCGTCTCACTCTCTCTAAGAATGCCTCATTCCCCAGTCTCCAACTTTCACTCACACCCTATTCCCCAGCCTTCCTCTCTCCGTGACACCCTATTCCCAAGTTTCACTCTCTCCCTGACACCCTATTCCCCAGGCACCCTCTCTCTTGAGTTCCCCTTCCCAGTTTATCTCTCTCCCTCAAACTCCCATTCCCCAGTCTCCCTCTCTCCCTGTTGCCCCATTCCCCTGCCTCCATCTCTCACTGATGCCCCATTTTCCAGTCTCCATCCCTCCCTCTTGGGCTATTTGCCCATCTCCCTTGAACTCCCATTCCCCAGTGTCCCTCTCTCTCTGATGCCCCATTCACAAGTCTCCCTCCCTCCCTGACACCACATTCCCCATTCTCCCTCTCTCCATGACACCCCATTCCACAGTCTTCCTCGCTGCCTGACGTCCCATTCCCAAGTCTCCCTTACTCCCTAATGCAAAACTCCCCAGTCTCCATCTTTCCCTGACACCCCATTTCCTATCTCCCTCTCTCCCCTTTGTCCCGTTCCCCAGTCTCCCTCGCTCCCTGACACCCCATTCCCCAGTCTCCCTCTCTCCCTGATGTCCCATTCCCCAGTCTCCCTCTCTCGCTGACACCCTATTCCCCAGTGTCCCTCTCTGCCTGAAGCCCCATTCCCCTGTCTCCCTCTTTCCCTGACGTCCCATTCCCCAGCCTCCATCTCTCCTGATTTCACATTTCCAAGTCTCCCTCTCTCCCTGACACCCCATTCCCCAATTTCCCTCTCTCCCTGACATCCCATTCCCCAGCCTCCATCTCTCCTTTCACCCCATTTCCCATCTCCCTCTCTCCTCGTTGTCCCATTCCCCAGTCTCCCTCTCTCCCTGACAGCCCATTCCCCAGCCTCCCTGTCTCCCTGACACCCCATTCCCCAGTCTCCCTCTCTCTCTGACGTCCCATTCCCCAGTCTCCATCTCTCATGATTTCCCATTCCCATGTCTCCCTCTCTCCCTGACACCCCATTCCCCAGTCTCTCTCTCTACCTGATGCCCCATATCCCAGTCTCCCTCTCTCCCTTACACCCAATCCCCAGTCTCCCGCTCTCCCAGATGCCCCATTTCCCAGTCTCACTCTCTCCGACACCCCAATCCCCAGTCTCCCTCTCTCCCTGAAGCCCTATTCCCCAGTCTCCTTCTCTCCCAGATGCCCCATTTCACAGCCTCACTCTCTATGACACCCCAATTCCCAGTCTCCCTCTCTCCCTGAAGCCCTATTCCCCAGTCTCCCTCTCTCCCTGTGACCCCATTCCCCAGTCTCCCTCTCTCCCTGATGCCTCATTCCTCAGTCTCCCTCTCCCTGACACCCCTATACCCAGTCTCCCTCTCTCCCTGAAGCCCTATTCCCCAGTCTCCCACTCTCCCTGACACCCCTTTCCCCAATCTCCCTCACTCCTTGATGCCTAATTCCCCAGTCTCCCTCTCTCCATGAGGCCCCATTCCCCAGTCTCCCTCTTTCCCTGACACCCCATTCCCCAGTCTCTCTTTCTCTGTGATGCCCCATTCCCCATTCTCCCTCTCTCACTCACACCCTTTTCCCCAGTCTCCCTCTCTCCCTGACACCCTATTCCCAAGTCTCCCTCTCTCCCTGACTCCCTATTCCCCATGCTCCCTCTCTCCTGAGTTCCCTTTCCCAGTTTCCCACTCTCCCTCGAACTCCCATTCCCCAGTTACCCTCTGTCCCTGATTACCCATTCCCCAATCTCCCTCTCTCCCTGATGCCCCATTCCCCAGTCTCCCTCTATCCATGATGCCCCATTCCCCCATCTCCCTCTCTCCCGGATGCCCCATTCCCCAGTCTCCATCCGTCGCGCCCAACTCCCGAGACCGCTTTCTGACTCCTGGGATCCAACGCCCCCCTGATTCCCAACCCTCCATTCTTCCTGACAATCCACCGATATCCAGCTCTCTGTCACAGTGGGTGTGACGTCACAGTGCCCGGCAGGGGGGCGCTGCTGTGGCAGGACATTCAAATTGTGAAGATGCCTGGGCGATCCATGCTCCATTCCAGGCAATCTGTGAACATAAGAACATAAGAAATAGGAGCAGGAGTAGGCCAATCGGCCCCTCGAGCCTGCCCCGCCATTCAATAAGATCATGGCTGATCTGATCCTAAACGCTAATCTACTATCACAGAACCATCTCCTGAATCTTACAGAATTAGACACACGAAATAGGAGCAGGATCAGGCTACACGGCCCCTGGGCCCGCTCCGCTACCCACAGGGCCATGACCGATCCGAACCTAGACTCATGTCCAAATTCCTGCCCACTCCCCATAACCCTTTATTCCCTTTACTTCTAGGAAACTGTCTATTTCTGTTTTAAATTTATGTAATGATGTAGCTTCTACAGCTTTTTGGGGCAGCATATTCCATGGACCTACCACCATCTGAGTGAAGTAGTTCCTCCTCATCTCAGTTTTGAAAGAGCAGCCCCTTATTCTAAGACGATGCCCCCTAGTTCTTGTTTCACCCATCATCGGGAACATCCTCCCCGCATCCACCCGATCCAACCCCTTCACAATCTTATATGTTTCAATAAGATCGCCTCTCATTCTTCTGAACTCCAATGAGTAGAGTCCCAATCTACTCAGCCTCTCCTCATATGTCCATCCCCTCATCCCCGGGATTAACCAAGTGAACCTTCTTTGTACTGACTCGAGAGCAAGTATGTCTTTTCTTAAGTATGGACACCAAAACTGTATGCAGTATTCCAGGTGCGGTCTCACCAATACCTTGTACAACTGAAGCAATACCTCCCTATTTTTATATTCTATCCCCCTAGCAATGAAAGCCAGCATTCCATTGGCCTTCTTAATCACTTGCTGCACCTGCATACTAACCTTTTGAGTTTCGTGCACCAGGACCCCCAGATCCCTTTGTACTTCAGTACTTTCCAGTTTCTTGCCATTAAGATAATAACTTGCTCTACGACTTTTCCTGCCAAAGTGCATAACCTCACACTTTCCAGTATTGTATTCCATCTGCCAAATCTCTGCCCACTTACTTAGCTTGTCTATGTCCCCTTGCAGGTTTTTTATGTCCTCCTCACTCACTACTTTCCCTCCCATCTTAATATCATCTGCAAACTTTGATATGTTACACTCGGTCCCCTCCTCCAAATCGTTAATATAGATTGTAAAGAGTTGGGGACCCAGCACTGACCCCTGCGGAACACCACTAGTTACTGATTGCCAGTCCGAGAATGAACCGTTTATCCCAACGCTCTGCCTTCTGTTAGATAGCCAATCCTCCATCCATGCCAGAATATTACCCCCAATCCCGTGATTTTTTATCTTAAGCAATAATCTTTTGTGTGGCACCTTGTCAAATGCCTTTTGGAAGTCTAAATACACTAGTCCACTGGTTCCCCTTTATCCACCCTATATGTTACTTCCTCAAAGAACTCCAGCAAATTTGTCAAACATGACTTCCCCTTCATAAAACCATGCTGACTTTGTCCTATTAAATTATGATTATCCAAATGTCCTGTTACTGTCTCCTTAATAATGGACTCCAGTATTTTACTGACCACAGATGTTAGGCTAACCAGTCTATAGTTTCCAGCCTTCTGTCTACTGCCCTTTTTAAATAAGGGTGTTACATTAGCAGTTTTCCAGTCTGCCGGGACATTTGCTGAGTCCAGGGACTTTTGGAAAATTATTACCAATGCATCCACAATCCCGACCGCCACTTCCCTCAAGACCCTCGGATGTAAGCCATCAGGTCCAGGTGATTTATCCGCCTTGAATCCCATTATTTTACCGAGTACCACTTCCTTAGTGATTTTGATCATGTATAGCTCCTCCCCCACTATAGCCCCCTGTTTGTCCAGTGTTGGGATATTCTTAGTGCCTTCTACTGTAAAGACTGATACAAAATATTCATTCAGTGTTTTTGCCATCTTCATATTTCCCACCATTAATTTCCTGGTCTCATCCTCTAAGGGACCAACATTTACTTTAGCCACCCTTTTTCTTTTTATATAACTATAAAAACTCTTATTATCTGTTTTTATATTTTTTGCTAATTTACTTTCATAATCTATCTTCCCTTTCTTAATCAATCTTTTTGTTATTTTTTGCTGTCTTTTAAAGTTTTCCCAATCCTCTATCCTCCCACTAGATTTGGCTACCTTATATGCCCTTGTTTTTAGTCGAATACTATCCTTAATTTCTTTACTTAGCCACGGATGGCTGTCTTTTCTTTTACACCCTTTTCTTCTCAGTGGAATATATATTTTTTGGAAGTTGTAAAATAAATCCTTAAATGTACACCACTGATCATGTATCGTCTTACCCTTTAATCTATTTTCCCAATCCACTCTACTCAATTCCGCTCTCATACCTTCATAGTCTCCTTTATTCAAGCTTAGCACGCTTGTTTGAGATCCAACCTTCTCACCCTCTAATTGAATATGGAATTCAACCATGTTATGGTCACTCATTCCAAGGGGATCCTTTACTAGGACATTTTTAATTGATCCTGTCTCGTTACACAGGACCAGATCTAAGGTTGCTTGCCCCCTGGTCGGTTCAGTTACATACTGCTCAAGAAACCCATCCCTAATACACTCAATGAACTCATCCTCAAGGCAGCCCTGCCCAATTTGATTTGTCCAATTAATATGGTAGTTAAAATCCCCCATAATTATAGATGCTCCCTTATTACAAGCCTCAACTATTTCCTGATTGATACTCCGTCCAACAGACTTGCAACTGTTCGGAGGCCTATAGACTACGCCCACTAGTGTTTTTTTCCCCTTATTATTCCTTACCTCCACCCAAACTGTTTCATTATCCTGATCTTTTGACCCAATGTAATTTCTCTGTATTACAGTGATTCCTTCCTTTAATAACATAGCCACCCCACCTCCCCTTCCTTCCTGCCTGTCCTTCCTGATCGTTAAATAACCTGGTATGTTTAATTCCCAGGCATTGTCACCCTGCAGCCATGTTTTTGTAATTGCCACAAGATCATACCCATATGTAGTTATTTGTGCCATTAACTCATCTATTTTGTTACGAATGCTACATGCATTCAGATAGAGAACTTTCAAATATGCTTTGTGGCACTTAGTTCTTGCTTTTGCCCGTTTTATTACTTTACCTTTTACTCCATACCTTCTGCCCCTTCCTGACACACTCTGGTTTTTAATTTCCCCACTGCTACTTAAGTCTATGACCTTCTCTGTTGTCATTTTTATTATTTGCTCTCTAGGAACCTTCCCCCCACTAGTTAGTTTAAAGCCCTCTCTACAGCCCTAGTTATATGATCCACCAGGACTCTAGTCCCAGCGCTGGCCAAGTGAAGCCCGTCCCAACGGAACAGCACCCTCCTGCCCCAGTACTGGTGCCAGTGTCTCAGGAAGTAAAACCCATTTCTCCCTCACCAGTCTTTGAGCCACGCATTTAACTCTCTAATTTTATTTGTCCTAGCCAAATTCGCTCGTGGCTCAGGTAATAATCCAGAGGTTATTACCCTTGAGGTTCTGTTTTTTAATTTGACCCCTAGCTGCTCATACTCCTTTAACAGAACCGTCTTCCTTGTCCTATCTACGTCGTTTGTACCAACATGGACCATGACAACTGGATCCACCCCCTCCCACTGCAAGTTTCTTTCCAGCCCAGAGGAGATGTCCTTAACCTTGGCACCGGTAGGCAACACAGCCTTTGGGACTCTCGCTCTCGGCTGCAGAGAACTCTATCTATCCCCCTAATAATACTATCCCCTACTACTGAGGGATTGCCAACCCTAGATTCACCGCTATGCTTGCTGTGGATATTTCTAATCAATTCTCTGGTTTATTTGGTGTAAATTCCCTACTGGAGGAGCGGTTTATATTGATTGTGGCCATTATTGCTGATGCAGGAAATTCCGACCTGATGTCATGCTATTTTTCGACATTAGACCTGGTGACAGCACTTCCTCCCTCACCACACTCCAAACAGTTCCCTCCCCTGCTTTTCATGCTGCTTCACCAATCATAAGGGGACACTGTACAAACTCTCTGGGCTAGATATTAATTGGGCTGCTTCTTGTAAACGGGGCAGTATCGGCCCGACACTGGTGGTCACAAAGGAAGTTCATCATAAACAGTGTGTAAAAGTTGGGAATCTGGAGAGAGTGGGAATTCAGTGTGGGGGTGGGGGGGTGGGGTGGTGCTTTTTGCCTCCATTACTTGTAATGGTTTTGAATTACAGGTCAATATTTAATTAATCTGCCTATAATTTAAATTAGATCAAGTGATTAGTTATAAACTAAAAACTACCAGCTAGGTTGATTATATACATAATTTTAATTAATTAAATAAACTTGCAGTGGGAGGGGGAGGATCCAGTTGTCGTGGTCCATGTTGGTACAAACGACATAGATAGGACAAGGAAGACGGTTCTGTTAAAGGAGTATGAGCAGCTAGGGCATATAAGGTAGCCAAATCTAGTGGGAGGATAGAGGATTGGGAAAACTTTAAAAGACAGCAAAAAATAACAAAAAGATTGATTAAGAAAGGGAAGATAGATTATGAAAGTAAATTAGCAAAAAATATAAAAACAGATAGTAAAAGTTTCTATAGTTATATAAAAAGAAAAAGGGTGGCTAAAGTAAATGTTGGTCCCTTAGAGGATGAGACCGGGAAATTAATGGTGGGAAACATGGAGATGGCAAAAACACTGAACAATTATTTTGTATCAGTCTTTACAGTAGAGGACACTAAGAATATCCCAACACTGGACAAACAGGGGGCTCTAGGGGGGGAGGAACTAAATACAATTAAAATCACTAAGGAAGTGGTACTTGGTAAAATAATGGGACTCAAGGCGGATAAATCCCCTGGACCTGATGGCTTGCATCCTAGGGTCTTGAGGGAAGTAGCGGTAGGGATTGTGGATGCATTGGTAATAATTTTCCAAAACTCACTGGACTCAGCAAAGGTCCCGGCAGATTGGAAAACTGCTAATGTAACACCCTTATTTAAAAAGGGTAGTAGGCAGAAGGCTGGAAACTATAGACCTGTTAGCCTAACATCTGTGGTTGGTAAAATGTTAGAGTCCATTATTAAGGAGACAGTAACGGGACATTTAGATAAACATAATTTAATAGGGCAAACTCAGCATGGTTTCATGAAGGGGAAGTCATGTTTAACAAATTTGCTTGAGTTTTTTGAGGAAGTAACATACAGGGTGGATAAAGGGGAACCAGTGGACGTAGTGTATTTAGACTTCCAAAAGGCATTTGACAAGGTGCCACACAAGATTATTGCTCAAGATAAAAAATCACGGGATTGGGGGTAATATTCTGGCGTGGGTGGAGGATTGGCTCTCTAACAGAAAGCAGAGAGTTGGGATAAATGGTTCGTTCTCAGATTGGCAACCAGTAACTAGTGGTGTTCCGCAGGGGTCAGTGCTGGGTCCCCAACTCTTTACAATCTATATTAATGATTTGGAGGAGGGGACCGAGTGTAACATATCAAAGTTTGCAGATGATACAAAGATGGGACGGAAAGTAGTGAGTGAGGAGGACATAAAAAACCTGCAAAGGGACATAGACAGGCTAAGTAAGTGGGCAGAGATTTGGCAGATGGAATACAATACTGGAAAGTGTGAGGTTATGCACTTTGGCAGGAAAAATCATAGAGCAAGTTATTATATTAATGGCAAGAAACTGGAAAGTACTGTAGTACAAAGGGATCTGGGGGTCCTGGTGCACGAAACTCAAAAAGTTAGTATGCAGGTGCAGCAAGTGATTAAGAAGGCCAATGGAATGTTGGCTTTTATTGCTAGGGGGTTGGAATATAAAAACAGGGAGGTATTGCTGCAGTTGTACAAGGTATTGGTGAGGCCGCACCTGGAATACTGCATACAGTTTTGGTGTCCATACTTAAGAAAAGACATACTTGCTCTCGAGTCAGTACAAAGAAGGTTCACTCGGTTAATCCCGGGGATGAGGGGGTGGTCATATGAGGAGAGGTTGAGTAGATTGGGACTCTGCTCATTGGAGTTCAGAAGAATGAGAGGCGATCTTATTGAAACATATAAGATTGTGAAGGGGCTTGATCGGGTGGATGCGGTGAGGATGTTCCCAATGATGGGTGAAACTAGAACTAGGGGGCATAATCTTAAAATAAGGGGCTGCTCATTCAAAACTGAGATGAGGAGAAACTTCTTCACTCAGAGGGTGGTAGGTTTGTGGAATTTGCTGCCCCAGAAAGCTGTGGAAGCTACATCATTAAATAAATTTAAAACAGAAATAGATAGTTTCCTAGAAGTAAAGGGAATTAAGGGTTACGGGGAGCGGGCAGGAAATTGGACATGAGTCTAGGTTCGGAATGGTCATGGCCCTGTGGGTAGTGGAGTGGGCCCAGGGGCCGTGTAGCCTTGTTCTGCTCCTACTGTGTTCTAATTCTGTTAGATTTCAGGAGATGGTTTTATTCCTGTTCCTGGCTGGGGTGGAGATCGCCTTTACAGAAGGTAAGTACTGTAGAAAATATAGGGACAGAGTGATCTCCTGGAAGAATTTCGATCGCCTAGATGGGTCGGAGAGGAATTTCCCAGATTTTTTTCTCCCAAATTGGCCATTGGGTCTTTATCTGGTTTTTCGCCTCTCCCGGGAGATCACATGGGTTCGGGTGGATGCAGAGTGATAGAAGATTTGAGGTTAGGATCAGATCAGCCATGATCTTATTGAATGGTGGAGCAGGCTCGAGGGGCCGATTGGCCTACTCCTGCTCCTATTTCTTATGTTCTTATGTTCTTAAAATAGGCTTAGATAGGGATGGCAGTGCAGGAGGTGTGCCACAAATGCAGCATATGGGAGTTTGTGGAGAGCATCACAATCCTGGATGACCATGTCTGCAGTAAGTGCTTGCATCTCGAGGAACATCAGCTAAGATTTGTTGAGCTGGAGTCTGAGATGCTGACATTGAGGGGCATCAGGGAGGGGGAGAGTTACCTGGACACTATGATCCAGGAGGCAGTTGCAACCATTAGGTTAGGTAGTGGTACAGGCCTGTTTAGTGGCAGAGACAGGAGGGAGTGACTGCAACTCAGGCAGGCAAGGGGGCCCCAGGAGCCGTGCTGGAGTTGTCTTGGCCTTTGGCCTTATCTAACAGGTACGAGATTCTTGCTGCCTGTGTGGTTGAGGGCAAAGTCTGCAGGGTGGATGAGTAAACTGATCATATTACCGTGGAACAAGAGGCCAGTCAACTGGGGGGAGTGAAAAGGGGTGAAGTAGTTGTAGACGACAGTATAGTCAGGGATAAATACTATTCTCTGCAGCTGCAACTGGGAAGGCTCTGTTGCTTGCCCGTTGCCAGGGTTTGATCTAATCACCATTACGGAGAATGCAGCATTGCACAGTGACCAAGTTTGGGAACTAATTATTCCAGGAGACTTGACTTTTAGAAGAGATAGACTAAATGGAAAAGGAGAGACAGGGGTGGGGGGGTGGGGATGGTCGCCCTGATAATAAAAGATGGGATAAAGACAGTAGAGAGAAAGGATATTATCTCAGAAAAATCAAGATGTGGAATCAGTTTGGGTGGAACTAAGAAACAACAAGGGGCAGAAAACATTGGTGGGAATAGTTTATAGGCCCCATAACAGTCGTTATAGCGTCAGGCACAGTATAACTCAAAAAATTAGAGGTGCATGTAACAAGTGTAATACAGTGATCATGGGAGATTGTAATCTTCATATAGACTGGGCAAACCAAATTTGCAGTAATAGTGGGGAGGATGAGTTCATGGAATGCATTCAAGATAGATTTCTAGATCAGTATGCTAAGGAACCAACTAGGGAACAGGCTATATTAGATATAATATTGTGCAATGAGACATGGTTAATATATAACCTTGTAGTAAAGGAGCATCTGGGGAAGAGTAATCATAACATGATAGAATTTTACATTGAGTTTGAGAGTGATAAACTTAAGCCCGAAGCTAGAATCTTAAATCTGAACAAAGCAAACTATGCAGGTATAAGGAATGAGTTGGCTAAGGTAGATAAGCTAAGTTAGCCAGTAACTCAATTGGTAGCACCTTCATCTCTGAGTTCGAGAAGATTGTGGGTTCAAGCCCCACTCCAGAGATTTGAGCACAAAAATCTAGGGTGAAACTCCAGTGCAGTACTGAGGGAGTGCTGCACTGTTAGAGGTGCTGTCTTTTGAATAAGACATTAAAAGCAAGGCCCCATCTACTCTCTCAGGTGGACATAAAAGATCCCATGGCACTATTTCAAAGAAGAGCAGGGGAGTTAACCCTGGTTTCCTGGCCAATATTTATCCCTCAATCAACATCACTAAAGCAGATTATCTGATCATCATCACATTGCTGTTCATGGGAGCTTGCTGAGTGCAAATTGGCTGCCGCGTTTCCTACATTACAACAGTGACTACACTTCAAAAAGTATTTAATTGGCTGTAAAGCGGTAGCTGTGAAAGGCGCTGTATAAATGCAAGTCTTTCTTTCTAGATTGGGAAACTAGATTAAAAGATAAGATGGTAGATAAGCAATGGCAAACGTTTAAAGAAATATTTCATAATTCGCAACAAATATACATTCCCTTAAGCACTAAAAACCCCATGGGAAAATGGTCCATCCTTGGCTAACAAGAGAAGTTAAAGATAACATTAGATTAAAGGAAGTGGCTTATAATGTTGCCAAAAAGAATAGTAAGCCTGAGGACTGGGAGATTTTTAGAATTCAGCAGCAGATGACCAAGAAATTGATAAAGAGGGAGCAAGTAGAATATGAAAGTAAAATAGCAAGAGACATGGAGGAAAAATTGGGTTGCTTTGTGCCTCCCAAAGGGGTGCAAATTCCCTAGTGCCCGAGCGCAGCACTGCTAACGCCCACCGTGAAATTCAGCAGGAGGTTAGCGGCGGCAGTAGCCGGTAGCGCCCCACGGCACTGCGCTGCTGGCGATGACATAATCACTGTGCGCAGCTCACCGCTCGTGCCTTGGCCGCAACCTTGGGTTGCTCCTCCTGACCTATCGGCGGATGATATGTCTGACAGGGTCAGGATGGTGTTTTTTCAGCCATGACGGCTCTGCTTAAAGGGCAGGTGATGGGCAGACTTTTTATTGGGCCGAATGCCAGCACCTGCCTCTTTCCCCCTTTTTCTTCGGGGTGCCTGCCACGATTGCTCAGCCCAGCACTCCTCTTGAGTGCTGGGCTGTTTTCCTGGCACCCCGCTCCCCAGTGGTCCAGCAGGGCCCCGGTGTGCGCAATGCTAGGCCCTTCCCCTTTAATCAGGGGAGTGAAGCCTGCAATGATGCGATGTTATGTGCCAACGCGCGTGGCGCTGTTGCACGTAGCACCGCAAAATTCACTGGTAGCCCCAAAAGAAGGAGATGGAGCGCTTCTAGTATGTCCCGCCTCCTGCTAGAGGTGCTATTACTGAATTAACGGCGCACGGGCGCTAACTTTGTCAGGGTGCTAAAAGTAGTACCCCGGCGATGTTAGCACCCCAAAGGGGGCAACACCAAATTTCTCCCCAATAAAAACAGATTATAAAAGCTTCAACAGGTATGTAAAAGAAAGATATTCGCGAAAGTAAACATAGGTCCCTTACAGGCAGACACCACAGAAATTATAATGGGAAATAAGGAAGTGACAGACACATTAAACAAACACTTTGGGGGAGAAATTTGGTACCTTAGCGCCTCCAGTTAATGCCTGGTGAGGATGCTAATGGGGCACTGGGGTGTTAGCGCCGCAGCGAGGTGAATCCAGTGATGCATGCCAAATCTAGCATCCCTGTTGCGCCACCACTATGAGCTAGCACCGGGAACTTCAGCGCAAGGCAGATCGTGACGTCAGTGAGCATGCAACGCTCACTGGGTGCCTGGTCTGCGAAATTCATTGTCGCCCCCTGCATTAGCGCCTCGCCCCAACAGCGACAGGGAGAGGAGGCCAGAAGCAGCCAGTAGCTGGCTCCAGGAGCGCTACTTAAAGAGATCATGAGTAATGAATCGCAGCTCTCAGGTTAGTGCTGCTTCACTGCTTCCTTGTCAGTTTGACATTGTGCAACAGTTTAAATCAGTCATTTAAAGGTTGTTTAGTATCTGGAGTGTTGTGGCTACTAAAATTAGTTACATTTATTCTCACAACATATCAAAGTGCTACACCTTGTTAAATTAATGGGGGCTGTACTGGCAGTTGACCTCACCCTCCAGGATCTACGGTGGAGGAAGTGCGGGCAGCGAGAAAGATTGGAACATGTGGCCAGAGGGAGGATGAGGGCCATCAGGGCTCTCAACAGGAGGCCTTACCCTCCAAGAGTATTCAGAGAGCACTTCTCCTACCTTCAATTAAGCAAGGAGCAGTGCATTAGAAGGCTCTGCTTCACCAAGAAGATGGTCACAGAACTCTGCCAGCTCCTGCAACCAGACCTCCAGCCTCAGACCAGGATGGCCACGGCTCTTTCAGTGGCAGTCAAGGTCACCATTGCCCTCAATTTTTTTGCCAACAGATCGTTCCAGTCTGCAACAGGAGACATAGCTAACATCTTGCAGTTCGCCGTCCATCACTGCTTCTGGGAGATCACAGAGGCTCTCTACAGTAGGAGAAGGGACTACATTTCCTTCCCCAACACCAGAAAGAAGCAGGACAAGCGTGCATGTGTCTTTGCTAGGAATGCCGGCTGCCCCATGGTGCAGGGCGCCATTGACTGCACCCACGTGACCTTGCAGGCACCGCATAACAATCCTGAGGTCGCCCGTAACCGCAAAGGCTACCACTCACATATTGCGCAGTTGGTGTGCGACCACAGACAGACAAAGAGGGCGAGGACAAGGAGGAGAAGGGGGAACTGGAGCGAGGGTGAAAGCAGCCACTCAATTGCCCTTCCAGTAGGGCGGTCTGTGATCACCTCATCAGACTGCTGTTCCAATTAATTAAACCCCAGATCCCCATTGCTCACCACATCCCCATCATTCCATCCCTGTTGCAGGCCATTTCACAGCACAAAGCTGAAATGAGACACACCACAAAATAATCCAAACTGAATTAATACATTTATCAGTTAACACATATTTACAGCAACAATATTAACTATTCATCCTTGTGCAATCCCTTAGTGCCTCTCATTACTATGGCTTTGCCTACTCTAGTGCACCTACAAAGTGTTGGCCCAGTGGCTGCAGCAGGGCTGGTGGAAGGCTGCTGTGTGTCCATGCGGGAGACTTCAGATGGCCTTGCAGGACATTCTTGACTAACTCTGGGCCTGGAAGGCCCGGCTGTAGACTGTACCACTTCAGTATGGGCGGCAGCAGTCTGGTATGGCTGGATGATTCTATGTTTCTATGATAGGTAGTGACAAGGGCAATGTTGGACTTCCAGAGGTGGGAGCAGGAATGCTGTAATCCTGAGAGAGGACAGCAGGTTCCTGCTCCACTGACCCACTGTCAGTAGCCTGGCGCAGCACCTCAGCATCCTTAACAATCTGTTGCAGCACAGATTGCTGGCCTGCTGCGACACCGTGAAAGCCTGATCGACGGCGGTAGAGCGGGAATCGGGGGGAAAAGCTCCACTGGCTGGAGTCACACCTAGCACAAAGGAAGAAGGTTGTGGTGATTGAAGGTCAATCATCACAGCCCCAGGACATCACTGCAGGAGTTCCTCATGGCAGTGTCCTAGGCCCAACCATCTTCAGCTGCTTCATCAATGACCTTCCCTCCAACATAAGGTCAGAAATGGGAATGTTCGCTGGTGACTGCACAGTGTTCTCTGCTATTCACAACTCCTCAGATAATGAAGCAGTCCATGCCCATATGCAACAAGACCTTGATGATGTTCAGGCTTGGGCTGATAAGTGGCAGGTAACATTCACGCCACAGATGTGCCAGGCAATGACTATCTCCAAATAGCGAGAATCTAAACATTGCCGCTTGACATTCAATGGTAGTACCATCACCGAATTCCACACCATCAACATCCTGCGGGTCACCATTGACCAGAAACTTAACTGGACCAGCCACATAAATACTGTGGCAACAAGAGAAGGTCAGAGGCTAGGTATTCTGTGGCGAGTGTCTCAACTCCTGACTCCCCAAAACCTTTCCACCATCTACAAGGTCACAAGTCAAGAGTGTGATGGAATACCCTCCACTTGCCTGGATGAGTGCAGCTCCAACAACACACAAGAAGCTCGACACCAAACAGGGCAAATCAGCCCGCTTGATTGGCATTCCCTCTAACACCTTAAACATTCACTCCCAACACCACCAGCGTACTGTGGCTGCAGTGTGTACCATCTACAAGATGCACTGCAGCAACTTGCCAAGGCTTCTTCGGCAGCACCTCTCAAACCCACAACCTCTTCCACCTAGAAGAACAAGGGCAGCAGATGCATGGGAACACCACCACCTCCAAGTTTCACTCCAAGTCACACATCATCCTGACTTAGAAGTATATCGCCGATCCTTCATCGTCGCTGGGTCAAAATCCTGGAACTCCCTCCCTATGCCTTTAATAAAAATTGTGGTTTTCTTGCACCAAACCACTTGTCTACTCGATTTTATGTATCGCCGCCTGTACCTAAGTCCGGTGTCTAGAACCCAGGGGTGTGGGAGCGATTCGAACCACTCAGAGACCGTCAGAGGTGAAGCTGACTGGGCACACGCCACCCCCTACATGTCTCAACTCCTGACTCCCCAAAGCCTTTCCTTTATTCCTTTCCTTACAAGGCACAAGTCAGGAGTGTGATGGAATACTTTCCACTTGCCTGGATTAGTGCAGCTCCAACAACATTCAAGAAGCTCAACACCATCCAGGACAAAGCAGCCCGCATGGCTGGCATCCCATCCACCATCCTAAACATTCACTCCCTCCACCACCGGCGTACCGTGGCTGCTGTGTGTACCATCTACACGATGCACTGCAGCAACTCGCCAAGGCTTCTTCGGCAGCACCTCCCAAACCCGCAACCTCTTCCACCTAGAAGGATAAGGGCAGCAGGCACATGGGAACAACACCACCTCCAAGTTCCACTCCAAGTCACAACCATCCTGACTTGGAAGTATAGCGGCAATCCTTCATCGTCGCTGGGTCAAAATCCTGGAACTCCCTCCCTAACATAACTGTGGGAGTACCTTCACCACACGGACTGCAGTGGTTCAAGAAGGTGGCTCGCCACCACCTTCTTAAGGGCAATTATGGATGGGCAATAAATACTGGCCTTGCCTGCGACGCCCACATCCCATAAACAAATATAAAAAACTAAAGCAGCATCTTTGGTTTATTGGTCTCTGCCGGAACCTCATAGCATGCATCAACTGCAGTGGCGTGCTGTGTGCTGCATGTCTATCCATGACAGAATCCAGCATGACATCACTGACAAATGAGATTCCTGCACTGGCTGCGAATGAGGAGTGACCTGCATAGTCAATCTTTCAGGTGCATTGCTGAGGGATTTGTGACAACTTCATTCAAGCAAACTTCAGTTGAAGGAATATTTCAACATCAGTGTGAAATATTTGGCATCATGCAAACATAACTTGCAAAGCAGGTGCTTGTATACATCATGCTGCATGAAGTATTACAGTGCTGTCAAAGTAAATCTGAAATACCAAAGTACAAATCTGAAATATCAAGGTACATTCAACAGCCTTTAAATATTTCCCCAGCAAAACAAAAATACGTTATAAAAAGACTGGCTTTACAATATAATTATCCACTTGACATCTGGGTTAATAAAGCACAAATGCTAAATAGATACAACTGTTAACATTTTGTAAATAATATTTAATTGCAAATGCACACCACTGTGATCTTTACTATTCAGCGAATTTGATGCTTTTACCGTACGATATACTGCTATTCCTCCACACTTGGTGCATGTTTCTATCGTGTTAGCAATGTAAGTGGGGAGAAGCATTTTACATCTGAATCTGGATTTTTAATTGATTGTGTGAGTAAGAATGAATGAGTAAGGTTTCTAAAAGAATGAAAGAGCTTGCATTGATATAGCTGCTGTCAGGATGTCCCAAAGTGCTTTACAACCAATGAAGTATATACAAACATACAAATTAGGAGCAGGAGTAGGCCACTCGGCCCCTGGAGCATGATCCGCCATTCAATAAGATCATGGTTCATCTGATTAAACCACATTCCCGCCTACCCCCGATAACCTGTCACCCCCTTGCTCACCAAGAATCTATCTCCCTCTGCCTTAGAAATACTCAAAGACTCTGCTTCCACCGCCCTCTGAGGAAGAGAGTTCCAAAGACTCACAACACTGAATTTTTTTTTCTCCTCACCTCTGCCTTAAGCGGGCGACCCCTTATTTTTAAACAGTGACTCCCTAGTTCTAGATTCTCCCACAAGAGGAAACATCCTCTCCACATCCACCCTGTCAAGACCCCTCAGGATCTTATATGTTTCAATCAATTCACTTCTTATTCTTCTAAACTCCAGCCGATACAAGCCTAGCCTGTCCAGCATTTCCTCATAAGACAACCCGCCCATTCCAGCTATTAGTCTAGTAAACCTTCTCTGAACTGCTTCCAATGCATTTACATCCTTCCTTAAATAAGGAGACCAATACTGTACACAATACTCCAGATATGGTCTCACCAATGACCTGTATAACTGCTTCATCACCTCCCTACTTTTGTATTCAATTCCCCTCGCAATAAACGATAACATTCTATTAGCTTTCCTAATTACTTCTTGTACCTGCATACTAACCTTTTGCGATTCATGCACTAGGACACCCAGATCCCTCTGCATCTCAGAGCTCTGCAACCTCTCACCATTTAGATAACAAGCTTCTATTTTATTCTTCCTGCCAAAATGGTCAATTTCACATTTTCCCACATTATACTCCATTTAAAAACATAGAAACATAGAAGAAGATAGGAGCAGGAGTAGGCCATTCGGCCCACCAAGCCTGTTCCGCCATTTAATGAGATCATGGCTGATCATCCAAATTCAGTACCCTGTCCCTGCTTTCTCCCCATATCCCTTGATCCCCTTAGCCTTAATAAATGTATCTAACTCCTTCTTGAATATATTTAATGAATTGGCCTCAACTGTCTTCTGTGGTAGAGAATTCCACAGGTTCACAACTCTCTGGGTGAAGAAATCCCTCCTCATCTCAGTCCTAAATGGCTTACCCCTTATCCTTAGACTGTGACCCCTGGTTCTGGACTCCCCTGTCATCAGGAACAACCTTCCTGCATCTAGTCTGTCTAGTCCTGTTAGAATTTTATAAGGTTCAATGAGATCCCCTCTAATCCTTCTAAACTCTAGCGAATATAAGCCTAATTGACCCAATATCTCTTCATACATCATTACTGCCATCCCAGGCATCATTTGCCAGATCTTTGCCCAATCACTTAAACTATCTATATCCCTTTGTAGCCTTCTTATGCCCTCTTCACAATTTACTTTCCTGTCTATCTTTATGTCATGAGCAAATTTAACAACCATACCTTCTGTCCCTTCATCCAAGTCATTTATATAAATTGTAAAAAGCTGAGGCCCCGGCACTGATCACTGTGGCACACCACTCATTACATCTTGCCAACCAGTAAATTACCCATTTATGCCTACACTCTGTTTCCTGTTAGCTAGCCAATCTTCTATCCATGCCAATATATTACCCCCTACACCATGAGCTTTTATTTTCCGCAATAACCTTTGATGTGGCACCTTATCAAATGCCTTCTGGAAATCTAAGTACAGTACATCCACTGGTTCCCCTTTATCCACAGCACATGTTACTTCCTCAAAGAACTCCAATAAATTGGTTAAACATGATTTCCCTTTCACAGAACCATGTTGACTCTGCTTGATTACCTTGAACTTTTCTAAGTGCCCTGCTATAACATCTTTAATAATAGCTTCTAACATCTTCCCTATGACAGATGTTAAGCTAACTGGCCTGTAGTTTACTGTTTTCTGACTCCCTCCCCTTTTGAATAAAGGAGTTACATTTGCTATTTTCCAATCTAATGGAGCCTTCTCCAAATCTAGGGAATTTTGAAAAATTAAAACCAATGCATCAACTATCTCATTAGGCACTTATTTTAAGACCCTAGGATGAAGTCCATCAGGACCTGAGAACTTGTCAGCCTGTAGCTCCAACAATTTGCTCAGTACCACTTCCCTCGTGATTGTAATTTCCTTGATTTCCTGCCTCCCTTCCATTTCCTGATTTACAGCTATATCTGGGATGTTACTTCTATCCTCTATAGTGAAGACTGATGCAAAATACCTGTTCAATTCAACTGCCACCTCCTTATTTTCCATTATTAATTCCCCAGATTCACTTTCTATAGGACCAACGCTCACTTTGATAACTCTTTTCTTTTAAAAATATCTATAGAAACTCCTATCTGGTTTTATATTTCTAGCTAGCTTTCTCTCGTATTCTAATTTTTCTCTCCTTATTAATCTTTCAGTCATTTTTGCTGTTTTTTTATATTCTGTCCAATCTTCTGACCTGCCACCCATTTTTGTGCAATTATATGCATTTTCTTTAAGTTTGATACTATCTTTAACATTTTTAGTAAACCATGAATGGTGAGTCCTCTACTTGGAATTTTTCTTTCTCGTTGGAATGTATATATTCTGTGTATTCTGAAATATCCCCTTAAATGTCTGCCACTGCAACTCTGTTGACCTATCCCTTAACCTAATTTGCCAGTTCACTTTAGCTAGCTCTGCTTTCATGCCCTCATAATTGCCCTTATTTAAGTTTAAAATACTAGTCTTGGACCCACTCTTCTCCCCCTCAAACTGAATATAAAATTCAATCATATTATGATTGCTACTATCTAGGGGCGCCTTCACTATGAGGTCATTAATTAATCCTATCTCATTGCACAATACCAGGTCTAGTATAGCCTGCTCTCTGGTTGGCTCCAGAACTTGCTGTTCTAAGAAACTTGTATCCCGAAAACATACTATGAACTCTTCATCTAGGCTACCTTTGCCCATCTGATTTTTCCAGTCTATATGTAGATTAAGATCCCCATGATTATTGCCGTACCTTTCTGACAAGCTCCCATTATTTCTTCCTTTATACTCCATCCTACCATGTGGTTACTGTTAGGGGGCCTGTACACCACTCCCACAAGTGACTTCTTGCCTTTATCATTTCTCATCTCTACCCAAACCGCTTCTACATCCTGGTTTCCTGAACTTAGTTCATCCCTCTCTATTGTGCTAATACCATCAGTAATTCACAGAGCCACCCCTCCACTTTTTCCTAGCTTCCTTTCCTTCCTAAATGTCATGTACCCTTCAATATTCAGGTCCGAATCCATGTCATCCTGCAGCCATGTTTGTCTAATCGCTATCAGGTCGTACTTATTTATTTCTATTTGCGCTATCAGTTCATCTGTTTTGTTTTGAATGCTACGTGCATTCAGATGCAGAGCCTTTAGTTTTGTCCTTTTATTATTTTTGTAACCTCTAGCCTTATCTGTTGATTTATTCTTAGGCCTAAAAATTTGGTTGCTTTGTGCCTCCCGTTGGCATCCTAAGAGGGCGCTAACGGAGCGCAAAGCAACTAGTGCCTGGGCGCAGCGCCGCCTATGCCACCCATGAAATTCAGTGGTAGGTTAGTGGCGGCAGTAACCATTAGCGCCCCACAGTGCTGCACCGCCAGCGATAATGTCATCACTGTGCGCAGTGCCTCGCTCGTGTCCCAGCCGTGATCTTCGGTAGCGCCCCCTGACTTGTCGCCGGACACTATGTCCGATGGGGTCAGGGGGGCCTGCCTGCGGCCAGGGCGGTTCAAATTAAAGTGGAGGTGCTGGGCGGCCATTTGTGTTGCTGGCCACCTGCCAGCACCTGCCCCCTCTGCCATCCCCGGCCTCCTCTACAGCCCCCCCGCAGAGTGCCAGCTGCGCTCTGTGAGCCTGGCATTTCTCTTGAGTGCCGAGTTCTTTTGCCGGCACTCCGCTCCCTGGTGGCCCAGCTGGGCCCCAAGTTGCACTGCGCTAGGCCCCTCCACTTTAGTAAGTGGAGGAAGGTCTGCAGGGCATGGTGCTGCGGCATGTAGCACTGCGATATTCACTCACAACTCCCCAAGAGGGAGGTGGGGCGCTTCCAGCAGCACCCCGCTTTCCTCCTGGGGCGCTACCGGTGAATTTTGGCCGTGGGGGCCCTAATTTATTCGGCGCGCTTAAAGTAGCGCCCTGGAGAAGTTAGAGCCCCAAAGGGGACGCAACTCTATTTTTCCCCCTTAGATTTGTATTCTCTATCCCTTCCTGTCAAGGCCTATTTATCTTTTCCCATATTAATACCTTTCTCTCTTGCCTTGTCTCTAATCTTTCATTTACCACATCTTCCTAAATTTGATCCCTTGCACCCGCTATTTAGTTTAAATCCCTCTCTACCGCCCTAGTTATACGACTTGCCGGAACCCTGGTCCCAGCATGGTTCAGGTGAAGACTGGCCCAACAATACAGATCCTACTTTCCCCAGTACTGGTGCCAGTGCCCCAGGAATCAAAACCCATTTCTCCCACATCAGTCTTTGAGCCACGCATTCACCTCTCTAATTTTATTTACCCTATGCCAATTTGCTCATAGCTCAGGTAATAATGCAGAGATTATTAACCTTGAGGTTCGGCTTTTTTATTTAGCACCTGGCTGCTCATACTCTCTCAGCAGAACATCTTTCCTAGTTCTACCTATGTCATTGGGACCTGTGGTGTATGTAACCGTTCCACCTTTAAGAGAACTATTTTAAGAGATGCACTACTTTATCTTGGCTGCTGTATATTGTAATACCGGTGGTGATCACACCGGTATATAAGTGCTGTGTAATGATTTATTGGGCAGTTCAGCCTGACTTTCGACTAGTAAAGACCTGTTGAATATTATTCTTGTGGTCTGTGTGCAGTGATTCTTATTAACAATAATTAGAACACACAGACTTAACAGTGGCGACGATGACGATCTTACCCTGTGGCAGGGATATATCCAAGGCAGTTTAATGGGAGTCGAGAAGAGGCATCCGCCCTCATCATCCTGCTGAGAAAAGACTCGGGTCTGAAGAGCAAGGAAGAATCCTGACACGAAGCCTTCCATCAGCAACAGGCAGTGATCATCCCTTCTATCATGGTGGTGGGTAAGCCGATCAGCGACGAGCAGCAAGTCGGCCACGTTGGCTGTGAAGTAGGGGAGGGAAAAACGGAGGATATAAGGGCGGAGAACTCGACCACGGCCGGGGAAAAGAGCCGGACAGAAGTCGGGGCCAGAGGCGCTGAGACTGGGGCAGCGTAAGGCACGGGAGCCGCGGTGAATGCAAATGCAGCCGGTGTAAAAGACTGGGCTGCAAGCGGGCTGGGAGATGCAACAGCGTCGAGAGAGAGGTCGACCGCGACCGGGGAAAAAGGCCGGGCAGCTACCGAGGCCGCGAGGCGCGGGAGAAAATAAAAATAATTTAAAAAACCGCGGAGAACTCAGCCGCAGCCGGGGGAAAGGATCGGCCTGCAAGAGGGGCTGGGAGGCAAGATTTGAGAACCGCTGGGGAGGGCGAACGCAGCAATACGGCAATCGCCATTACAGCCAGCGGGGGAGAAAGGCAAACGCGGGAAGCCGCCATTTTCGTAGGCGGGGGAAGAAGACAAGCGCGGGAAACCGCCATTTTGAATAAAAAATAAAAGAAAAATTTCTTTTTGTTTCTCAAGAAGATTGCGAGGATGCCTAAGCGTGGTAACATCAACGATTTCGATGCTGATGTTGAAGATTGGGCCACGTATGTAGAACGCATAGAGATTTATTGTAAGGCAAATATAATATCAGATGAAGATAAAGCACTAACCTTACTAAACTCAATGGGTGCGAAGAGATACGGGCTATTGAAGCATCTTCTATCACCAGCTAAACCGACGGATCAGGCTTTCGCTAATATTGTTGCTGTCCTGAGAAATCATTTGAACCCCACACCGCTGATGTTAGCGTAACAATTTAAATTTTATGCGAGAACGCAACTGAAAGAGGAAAGCAACGCGGAGTATTTAATTGAACTGTGTAAGCTAGCGAAATACTGTCAGTTTGGGGAAAGACTGACAGAGGCACTGAGAGACAAATTCGTGTGTGGATTGTCGAAAGAAGGAACACAAAAGCGGCTGCTTGAAGAGAATGATCTTACACTTAATAAGGCTGTCACTATTGCAGCATCGCACGAAGCCGCAGCGAGAGGCACTGCAGAAATGCAGCTGAAGGCAGCGGTACTCAGCGTAGATCAAATGGCTTTGGGTACAGCGAAATGTTATTGTTGTGGAAAGACAACACACGATCAGAATCAATGCTGGTTTAAAAATCAGGAATGTAGAAAATGTGGCAAGCTTGGTCACATAGCTAAAGTATGCCGGTCAGGAAAGAAGACCAGCAACAAAAAGTCACTGCAGGAAAAGTGCAGAAAGGTACATAAGGTGGCTGAGAAGAGTTCGGATGAACAGAATTCGGATTCAGACTTCAACAGCAAGGAACTGGGTAGTCTGAGAATTCACAATGTGAGTAAGGAAGCTGACCTACAAACTATCTGGGTCACACTTCAGATAGCAGGAGTCCAAGTGAAGATGGAATTGGACACCGGATTGGTGTTGACGGTCATGAATAAGCAAGATTACAAAAGGTTATTCACACATATTCCCCTATGGGATACGGAGATAGTATTGCAGACATACACGGGGCAAAGAGTATACCCCATCGGAAAGATAAAAGTCAAGGTGGTACACAAGGGCAAAGAGCACCAAGGAATTGACTTATATGTACTATCTGAGGGAGGTCCACCACTTCTGGGACGGGAGTGGATCAGGAAAATAAATATGGACTGGCACTCCCTAAAAGCAATAACGGTAGATTCCGGAAAAAAAGATGTCAAACCTGAACGATTGTCCAGAATATTGGATGAGGCTAAAGAGGTGTTACAACAGGGACTGGGAACACTGAGAGGAATTACGGCAAAAATCAAGATTGCAGAACATGCAAACCCAAAGTTTTTCAAAGCCAGACCGGTAACTTATGCGATACGAACTGCTGTGGAAGCTGAGCTGGAAGGGTTAGAACATTCAGGAGTACTGTCTAAGGTGGACTGGAGTGAGTGGGCCACGCCCATTGTTCCTGTCATGAAGCGTTCATCGAGTAACAAGCCAGGGGAACCGGGGAAGGTCCGCATCTGTGGAGACTTCAAGATCACGGTTAATCCGGTGCTTCACACGGTGCAATATCCGCTTCCGCGGATTGAGGATATCTTTGCTTCATTGTCTGACGGGAAACACTTCACCAAAATAGACCTGGCGCAAGCGTACTTACAGATGGAAGTTGAGGAAGAGTCGCGCCAGTATCTCACAATCAACACGCACAGAGGCTTGTATTGATATAATAGACTGGTTTTTGGAGTGGCTTCGGCTCCAGCAATTTGGCAGAGGGCCATGGAGCAGGTATTACAGGGAATTCCAAGCACTCAATGTTACTTGGACGATATCCTGATTATAGGAGATGACGATGAGGAACACCTTGCAAATTTGAAACTGGTGCTCACCAGATTGAAGGAATATGGACTTCGAGTTAATCGCCAGAAATGTGAGTTCTTTCAGAAACGGATCTCGTACTGTGGTCATGTCATTGACCAGGAGGGGCTGCACAAGTCACCTGACAAGATCGAAGCTGTTGTGAAGGCTCCCGCTCCGGAAAATGTATCCCAGTTGAGGTCGTTCCTTGGGTTGATTAACTGTTACCATAAGTTTCTGCCAAATCTATCCGCGGTGCTCCACCCGCTGAACGCTCTTTTGCAGAAAGAAGTACCATGGAAGTGGAACAAGGACTGTAAGAAGGCCTTTCGCAAAAGCAAGGCATTGATCACCTCAGAGGAAGCGTTGGCTCACTTCAACCCAACGCTACCTATTCGTTTAGCTTGTGATGCTTCTCCTTATGGTATTGGAGCAGTACTCTCACACAAGTTGCCAAATGGCTTGGAAAGGCCAGTCGCATTTGCATCCAGATCATTGACCTCCGCTGAGCGCAACTATGCTCAGATAGATAGCTAGGCTCTCAGCCTTGTGTGGGGAGTAAAGAAGTTTAATCATTATCTTCAGGGCCAGAAGTTTACACTGCTGACAGACCACCAGCCGTTGGTATCCATTTTTAACCCTAAGAAGGGTGTTTCGGTGATGACAGCACAGAGGCTCCAGAGATGGTCCCTTTTCCTAGGGGCACATCAATATCAGATAGAATTCAAAGGTACAAAGCAGCATGGGAATGCTGATGGGCTGTCGCGCCTGCCACTACCTACTGAGGAGAAGGCACCGACGGTTGACCCGGTGGAGTTATTTCACTCGACCATCATCGAATGTTTACCTGTCACCAATGCAAATATTGAAAGGGAGACAAGGAATGACCCGACACTGTCCCGGGTCTACGAATTGACAGTAAAGGGATGGCCAGCCCATGGTGATCCACTGTTACCGGCATTCTCAGCAAGACGAGAACAGCTATCCATCAGTCAGGGAACATTGATGTATGGAACAAGGGTGATTATCCCTCTTAAGTTAAGAGAGAGAGTTCTAAAAGAACTACATGAAGGTCATCTGGGGGGAGTCAAGATGAAAAGCCTTGCTAGGACTTATGTGTGGTGGCCGGGTATCGACCAACAGATAGAGGATCTGACGAAAAGCTGCTCAGGGTGCCAAAAAGTCCAAAATGCACCTCCAATTGCACCGCTGCATCCATGGGAATGGCCTTCAACCCCATGGCAACGTGTACATATTGACTTTGCTGGTCCATTCATGGACTCCATGTTTTTAATTGCAGTGGACGCACATTCTAAATGGCCAGAAGTGATTAAAATGACTACCACTACCTCGGAGAAGACGATCGCGGTGCTAAGAACGATATTTGCAAGAAATGGAAGGCCAGAGCAAATATGTTCAGACAACGGACCACAGTTCGTGTCAGAGGAATTCCAGAAATTCCTGAAGAAGAATGGGGTGAAACATTATACCTCTGCCCCATATCATCCAGCTCCGAATGGGCTGGCCGAGAGGTTTGTACAGACGTTCAAAAAGGCAATAAAGGCCATGAGCGAAGATCAGATTCCACTGCAACTCAAGGTGGACAATTTCCTACTGGCATATCGAAACGCCACCCATGCAACAACAAACCAAAGTCCTGCCATGATGTTCTATAACAGGAGGTTGCGGTCCAGTTTGGACTTGTTAAAACCTAATGTGCGGAGGGAAGTCGAAAACAAACAGTTCCAGCATATCAATAACAAGCCCACTCGGAGTTTTGAAATAGGACAACCGGTGTTAGCCAGGGACTATAAAAATGAGAAATGGCAATCTGGAACAATTCGGGCCAGACAAGGACCCCTGATGTACACGGTAGATGTTGGTGAAAACGTAATGCGACGTCATGCTGACCAACTGGTGGGATCGAGAACAAGGGTCGAGCCCATGGTTACGACAGAGACAACCGTGGAGGAAGTTAGTGAACCTGAAGCATCTACCTCAGAAGTGAATATACCTGATGATGATGTCCTATCCATAGGGGATCAACTGGATGAGTCACCCCAGCAACGAGAACCAGAGACCCCTGAAAGGCGTTATCCGTCTCGGATCAGGAGGCCTCCTCAGAGACTGAATCTATGAACTGTTTTTCCATGAAGTTGTGTATATATGTTTTTATGTTATGTTAAATGGGGAATATATATTGTTAAGCTAAAAAGGGAGGATTGTGGTGTATGTAACCGTTCCACCTTTAAGAGAACTATTTTAAGAGATGCACTACTTTATCTTGGCTGCTGTATACTGTAATACCGGTGGTGACCACACCGGTATATAAGTGCTGTGTAATAATTTATTGGGCAGTTCAGCCTGACCTTCGACTAGTAAAGACCTGTTGAATTTATTCTTTTGGTCTGTGTGCAGTGATTCTTATTAACAATAATTAGAACACACAGACTTAACAGGACCTACGTGGGCAACGACCACTGGCTCCTCCCCCTCCCACTACAAGTTCTTCTGCAGCCCAGAGCAGATGTCCTGAACCCTGGCACTGGGCAGACAACACAGCCATCTGAGCTCTCGCTTTTGGTCACAGAGTACTTTTGAATTATAGTCACTGCTGTAATGTAGGGAGATTTTAATGCCAAATTTTAAGCTCGGTGTTACCCGTATTTAAAACTAAACACAAGAGAGCTGGTCACAACCAATGGTTGGTATGAATACAGTGAAGCAATAATGATAGTTTACTTTTTAACCCTTAATTCTCCTGGAAGACATCAGAGATTTAACTGCAAGATATTTGGCACTGTTAACCAGTTATTCAAGTCATGCCAACAAATTATTTCAAGAATATAGTTACAAAGCTGATCAAAGCCAAGCAATAAGATCCATTGCAGATTATCATTTTTGTACATCTATTTACTCCATGTGTGTTATATGTACAGTTCCAATTATGAAGCTTAATTTTGTTCGGTATGCACTGCTTAACACTTCCATATAAAGTTACTTTGTGTGTAATTTTAATGGTGTGGAGATGCCGGTGTTGGACTGGGGTGATCATCGATGACGACGAACACCTCGCTAAGGCCATCCCCACACCTCCACTACTCGCCTTCAAACAGCCGCCTCACCTCAAACAGACCATAGTTCGCAGCAAATTACCCAGCTTTCAGGAGAACAGCAACCACGACACCACACAACCCTGCCACGGCAACCTCTGCAAGAAATGCCAGATCATCAACACAGATACCATCATCACACGTGAGGACATCACCCACCAGGCACATGGTACATACTCATGTGACTCGGCCAACATTGTCTACCTCATACGTTGCAGGAAAGGATGCCCCGGAGCATGGTACATCAGCGAGACCATGCAGACACTGCGACAACGGATGAATGGACACCGCGCAACAATCGCCAGGCAGGAGTGTTCCCCCCAAGTCGGGGAACACTTCAGCAGTCAAGGATATTCAGCCTCCGATCTTCGGGTAAGCATTCTCCAAGGCGGCCTTCGAGACACACGACAACGCAAAATCGTAGAGCAGAAACTGATGGCCAAGTTCTGCACTCATGAGGACGGTCTCAACCAGAATCTTGGGTTCATGTCACGCTACATGTAACCCCACCTGACGTAGGGTCATCCAGACTTGAGTTGTCATTGGCTTGTTCTCTCTACACAGATGCGGCCGGACCTGCTGTGATTTCCAGCAAAAAAAATGTTTTTTTGTCTGTTTTTTGTTTTTCATACAGACCCCAGCATCTGCAACATTTGACCCCTTGTGACCCCACCTCATTGTTCTTTGATGTAATGTTTTCCTGACTAACCTGTTTGGACACCATTCACACCTTTGATTGCTGTGATTATCTCTCTGCCAAGGTATGATAAATGGCAGTTAGAAAGATTACCTGTAATCATCTGGCATTATTCTCTGACTATATAAGCTGTGTCTTTATGCATCTCTTCACTTCACCTGATGAAGGAGCAGTGCTCCGAAAGCTTGTGATTTAAAATAAAACTGTTGGACTATAACCTGGTGTTGTGTGACTTCTTACATTTGTAATTTTAATGGTGCTGTTACAACAACAAATATTCATAAGATCTTCAACAAAGTCATGATTCCTACTTCAAGTAAACTTGAGGATTATCTGTATAACAATGACCTGGTTTACAGCAGTCAGCTGTAACCTCATATTTATCCACATTATACTGCATTTGCCATGCATCTGCCCAATCACCCAACCTGTCCGAATCATACTGGAGTTTCTCTGCATCCTCCTCACATGTAGGGGGTGGTGGGTGTGGCGCAGTTATGCCCCTGACTGTTTTGTGAGCGGTTCGAATCGCTCCCACGCCCCTGGGTTCTAGACACTGTACTTAGGTAAAGACAGCGATACAGAAAACTCGAGTAGACAAATGGTTTGGATGTAAGAAAACCAAGATTTTATTAAAACAGAAAATAAAACACAGTCTTATGAGAAAATTACGAGCATAAAGTACAGGCAAATACAAAATAACTATACTTCTCCAGGGAATGGGGAACACATGGCACATCGAGGGAAAACAAACTACATTAACAATCCCCTTATCCTTATCCCACCCCCTATAACTAACTAGATTAAGCTATGAGGGGCCAGAATTCATGCACACCAATCCAAAGCAAAGCCAACTGTTCAACGGATGCACATTCTTGAGGTTTGGTCTTCTGTCCTCTTAGGTACCCCGTCGCCACGTGGTCTTTAGGGGCGCGGTGCTGGAGATGCTGCTGCGACACACCTTCTTCTCCTCCGCTACCATCGTCGTCTCGTCGTGATGGGCCCTCCTCTTCTCCTCCCTCGGGCGGTCATCGGCGGTAACGTTGTGCCTATAGGGCAGTTGGCAGTTTTAACTACCTAGATTTTCCTACCCAAGCGTTAAAATGCCAGTATACTCGTCATGGCATGGACACCTGTGTTTTTGCAGTGCTCACCAAAATGTTCGTCTCACCAAGCGCCATCTTATAACTAGATGCTTGGCCTCATCAATACGTTTTTCGCTGCCCTGCTCTGCTCTTATCGAGTTGTTACCTTCTTCTTCGTCTCGATTCGTCTCGTCTCATTCAGTTACTATACAAGTCCTGGACTGCCTACTCACTTTTCATCTCACCCCTTTTTGTGTCCTGGATGGCTATGGACTCGGGTCTTGTTCCCCTCCCCTGCAATTGGTATGGTGTTCTTAGTTGTTGAAACTCTGCTACGGGGAGCGAAGAGAGAACCCGCCACGAGGCTAGGGCATGAGTACTTGCGGCGGCAGCCCAGGAGGCCGGAGCCACGAGAGCAGGAGCAAGGGCAAGAGCAAGAGAGCAAGAGCCAAGAGAGAATGCTACCCAGGGCCTACATTTATACTCCTTTCGAATGGCCCTTATCTGTGCGCCAAATCAGGTTAGTTCATTGTTTCAATTTTGGCGGGCTGTTTTAAATGATTATAGCAATCTAAACTAACTGTTTTTAGATGGCCGTTTATCGCACCTAATGGCCTGATGTCCGGGCTGTATTGTCATTAATGCATTCTAATCGGCCTGTCCAGCCTTGACGGCTCCCATAAGCTGTTTCCGATTATTTATGCGGACAACTCGATGGCCTCAAGTATAGGCCTAACTGGTTTTGATCTGTCTACGATCTGGCGTAATGCATATTCAATGTTTGCTGTCTGGTTCTCAAAACACGAAGTCCTTTTTCACAGAAACTGCATTTTAAGTTTCGATTTCCCCAAAGATTGCTTGTGCTGCTATAGAGTCCAAGCATTAAATATCTTGTAGGCTTTTGGTCACGAGGTGCAGACGCCATCTTTTGGGTACCCTTTTTAAAATGTCCATGCAGGGTCCCTTTTATTAACAACTTTGGGGGAATGTGGGAATATTGCGAATCTTACACACAGCACACACGCCCAACCAGCTTTGTGTCATCGACAAACTTGGAGATATTACATCTAGTTCCCTCACCTAGATCATTTATATATATATTGTGAAGAGCTGGGTTCCTAGGACCGATCATTGCGGTACCCTACTAGTCACTGCCTGCCACTCGGTAAAAGACCCATTTATTCCAACTCTTTGCTTCCTCTCTGCCAACCAGTTCTCTATTCAAGACAGTACCTTACCCCCAATCCCGTGTGCTTTAACTTTGCACGCTAATCTATTATGCGGGATCTTATCGAAAGTCTTCTGAAAGTCCAATACGCCACATCCTCTGGTTCGCCCTTATCTATTCTACAAGTTACATCCTCAAAAAATTCCAGTAGATTAGTCAAGCATGATTTACCTTTTGTAAATCCATGTTGACTTTTTCCGATCCTGTCACTGTTTTCCAAGTCCTCTGCTGTTACATCTTTTATAATGGACTCTAGCATTTCCCCCACTACCGATGTCAGACTTACCGGTCTATAATTCCCCGCTTTCTCTCTACCACCTTTTTTGAATAGTGGGGTTACATTAGCTATCCTCCAATCCATGGGAACTGTTCCACAGTCTATAGAATTTTGGAAGATGACCAGCAATGCATCTACTATTCCTAGGGCCACTTCCTTAAGTACCCTAGAATGTAGATTAGCAGGATTTATCGGCCTTCACTCCCATCAATTTTTCTATCACCATTTCCCTACAAATACTGATTTCATTCAATTCCTCCCTCTCATTAGAACCTATGTTCCCTGACATCTCTGGGGGGTTATTTGTGTCCTCCTTTGTGAAGACAGAACCAAAGTATGTTTTTAATTGGACTGCCATTTCTTTGCTCCCCATTATAAATTCCCCTGATTCTGACTGCAAGGGACCTACGCTTGACTTCACCAATCTTTATCTCTTCACATATCTATAGAAGCTTTTACAGTCAGTTTATATGTCTTGTAGTTTGTATAATCAGGCCCAGGAGTGCCAGGGTTTCCTGCACAGGCATACCCTAGGACCAGGTTCATCCCCTAGCAGGGCCTAGTGCCGATGGAAACATAGAAACATAGAAACATAGAAGATAGGAACAGGAGTATGCCATTCGGCTTTTCAAGCCTGCTCCGCCATTCAATGAGATCATGGCTGATCATCCAAATGCAGTACCCTGTCCCTGCCTTCTCCCCATACCCCTTGATCCCTTTAGCCTCAAGAAATATATCCAACTCTTTCTTGAATATATTTAATGAACTGGCCTCCACCGCCCTCTGCGGCAGAGAATTCCACAGGTTCACCACTCTCTGGGGGAAGAAATTCCTCCTCATTTCAGTCCTAAATGGCCTACCCCTTATCCTTAGACTATGACCCCTGGTTCTGGACTCCCCGGTCATCAGAAACATCCATCTTGCATCTAGTCTGTCCAGAACTGACAGAATTTTATAGGTTTCGATGAGAACCCCTCTCAATCTGCTAAACTCCAGTGAGTATAAGCCCAATCGAAACAATCTCTCCTCATGCGTCATTCCTGCCATCCCAGGTGTCAGCCTGGTGAATCTTCGCTGCACTCCCTCCATGGCAAGAACGTCCTTCCTCAGGTAAGGTGACCAAAACTGCACACAATACTCAAGGTCCGGTCTCACCAAGGCCCTGTACAACTATAGCAAGACATCCTTGTTCCTGTACTCAAACCCTCTTGCTACAAAGGCCAACATACCATTTGCCTTCTTAACCTCCTGCTGCACCTGCATGCTTACCTTAAGTGACTGGTGCACAATAACACCCAGGTCTCTTTGCACTTCCCCTTCTCCCAATCTATTGCCATTCAAATAATAATGTGCCTTCCTGTTTTTGCCACCAAAGTGGATAACCTCACATTTATCCATATTGTTGTGTATGTAACCTGTTCCACCTTAAGAGAGCTTAAGCCTGTTCCACCTTAAGAGATGTACTACTTTCTCAGGCTGCTGTAGACGTAATACCGGGGGTGAACACACCGGTATATAAGCACTGTGCAGTAATCTTGTATTCAGTATAGTCCCTACCTCCAACCATTAAAGACCTGTTTGAGTTATACGTTTAAGTCTTTGTGTTAATTGTTCAATACAATACACATACTTAACACTGGCGACGAGTCAGGTTCTTACCCTGCGGCAGTTATTCCATGGCGGTTGAAGAGAGGGTTCAAACCTCACCACTCACCACCCCACTGGAAGCGACAGGCATTAGGACCCTGAAGCCTCCATCAGCTTGTGAACCGGAGTAGAAGACAGGACTGGGGAAGAGAGAGGTACAGGGCGATAGCGATCGGCAGATAAGGGCCGGGCGGGCCGCTTTGAAGTGAGGGGCGCAGCCGGGCCATCGATCGCATCCGCTGATAAGGGCCGGGCCGCTTTCAAGTGCGAGGCGCAGCCGGGCCATCGATCGAAATCCCTGATAAGGGCCGCACTCGGGCTGAAAGGCGCGGCGGCTGCAGAAGCTCAAGGTGCGAGAGCCGCGGTGCACAGCGCGGGCTATCGATCGCGGCGGAGATAAGGGCCGCACTCGGGGGCTGAAGGGAGACGGCGTCGGGGGATGGGTGAAGACCGCCAAGCGCGGGAAAACCGCCATTTTGTGGGCGGAGGACGACGGCAAGAGCGGGAAGCCGCCATCTTGGATAGCAGTAAAAAAAAAAAAAATCTGAGAAATTGCAAATCTGATAAAGTACTACAATGCCTAAACACGGGAATATTAGCAACTTTGATAGTGACATCGAAGATTGGGCCATATATGTTGAACGAGTTAAAAATTATTGTAAGGCCAATAAAATTCGTGAGGCTGATAAAGCACTAACATTATTAAATTTAATGGGTGCGAAGACATACGGGCAATTGAAACACCTGTTATCACCAGATGAACCGGCGGATAAGACGTTCGATGAGATTGTTACTGTCCTGAAAGATCATCTAAACCCCACGCCGCTGATGCTAGCGGAACGATTTAAATTTTACGACAGAAGGCAGCTACAGCATGAAAGCAATGCTGAATATTTGCTGGAATTGCGTAAATTAGCGAAATATTGCCAGTTTCGAACGGGACTGACAGATGCACTACGAGACAAATTTGTGTGTGGTTTATTTAAACAGGATACACAAAAGCGACTGCTCGAGGAGAATGAGCTGACGCTTGAGAAGGCGGTCACTATGGCAGCAGCACACGAAGCCGCAGCGAGAGGCACGGCAGTAATGCAGCTACGGTCACCGGAGCTCAGTGCACACAAATTGGGTGTGAGTTCTGTTAAATGTTATCGTTGTGGAAAGACAACGCATGATCAGAACCAGTGTTGGTTTAAAAACCAAGAATGTAGAACTTGTGGTAGGCTTGGACATATAGCTAGAGTATGCAGGTCAGGGAAGAAGACCAGCAACAAGAAGTCACCGCAAGGGAAATACGCAAAGGTACACAAGGTGGCCGAACAGGAGTCCGATTCAGACGCAAGCAGTATTGAACTGGCTAGCTTAAAGGTACTCAACGTTGGTAAGGGTGCAGACCTCCAGACAATTTGGGTTACTCTTCAGATAGAAGGAGTCCAAGTAAAAATGGAATTAGACACTGGATCGGCATTGTCGGTCATGAATAAGAAAGATTACAGAAGGTTATTCCAACATATTCCCCTACAGGATACGGAGATTATATTGACAACCTACACGGGGCAGAGAGTGTACCCCATCGGGACAATAAAGGTTGCAGTGGCCAACAAGGGCGAAGGAAGTCAAATAATGGACTTATATGTGCTACCGGAGGGAGGTCCACCACTACTAGGCCGGGAATGGTTTAGAAACATAAATATGGACTGGCATTCGCTAAAAGCCATAAAGAGTGAGAACTCGGTGCAGATAATCAGCCCAGACTCTAGAACTGATGATGGTAAGACCAACCCATGTGCAAAAGACAAAGTTTCAGCACAGAATTCCACTGAGCAACAACAACATAGTTTAACAGAGAATTCTGAGTCTGTCAAGTCTACTGATATGCACATTTTTGAGGGACACTGGGCTCGAACTCAACTCCATTTCAAACTACAACAGCAATTAGAACAAATGATTCGCCGTTTTGAGCAAGAGATGAATGAAATAAAAAAGTTCTTTGTTACAGAGTGGGAGAATCTGGAAAGGCAACAGAAGCAACTGATGGAGAAAATGGAGCAGGAGCACACCAACCATCTGCGCGAGGAGGCCGAACGAATCAAAGCTGATTCAGGTTCTGAAGGTGCGTGCCATAATCTGGTGTCAGAAGAGTTAACGGTCAGCCAACTCCTTCATATGCTGAGGGACAAGACTCTGAAATGGGAAAAACTTGAACACGAGCTGCGATCTTCAAAGGAAAAGGGTTCGGAGCTCTCAAAAGTAATTGAGATGGCTGATGTGACGACACAGACTGAAACGACTGCGACAGAGCAGCCATTGGATGCCAAAAGTACGCTGACTCACGTCAATGTAGAACAACAGACCGCTGAAACAGCTGCTCCGGTAGAGGGACTGAATAGTCCGAGCAATCAATCTCCAAAGGAAGTTGAAGTATTAAAATCACAAATGAGGTCACTAGTAAACGACTTGCTGAAAGCCCAGAAAAAGCTGGATGCAGAGGTACACATGAAGAAGTCTCTTCAGGAAAGATGTCTGGATTTGGATCAAGAGCTGGCTAACGTCCAGCTGGGTATGGAGGAAATAGACGACCCTCTCGCTGGCCTAGCTCAGGACGACACCGAATATTACCATGACCTGTCGGACGACTCCGAATATTACGATGTCCTGTCCTGCCCAGCTTGTAACTTCGACCCCCAAAGTGCAGAAATCATGGAGGAGCACCAAAAGTCTACGGAACATCGGAAGAAGGTGGCTCTACTACGGGAAGTAAGAGAGATAGAGAAGGAACAGCAGTCGGATAGCGTCCAGTTGGGTAAGGAAGAAGTGGAAGGGCCTCTCGACCTGTTGAGTGATAGTGAATACTACGAGGATGTGGTATGCCCAAATTGTGATGGAATCTGGAGGAAGCACTTAAGGTCTAAAGAACATAGAGAGTTGGTAGCATTACAGCTGTCCGCCGAGAAGATGGGAACGACAAGAGTTGTAAAAAGGCAGAAAGGAAAAAGAAGAGGCCGAAAATAATAATTGTTTAAAATATTGTTACTTCTACTACCTCCGGCCGAACACTACGAAAAGATGCTGTCTGGAACGAATTAAGATCAGAGACTGAATTTACGAACTGTTCCCACAGAGACTGAACCTGTAAACTGTTCCCACTAAGAGTATGTTGCAACTGTTCGTAGAGATTGAATCTGTGAACTGTTTTCCGCAGAGACTGAATCTGTGATATGTTACGTTAAACATGAAGTTATATATGTATATATGTTATTACGTTATGTTAAATGGGGGGGGATGACTATAAAGCTAAGAAGGGAGGAGTGTTGTGTATGTAACCTGTTCCACCTTAAGAGAGCTTAAGCCTGTTCCACCTTAAGAGATGTACTACTTTCTCAGGCTGCTGTAGACGTAATACCGGGGGTGAACACACCGGTATATAAGCACTGTGCAGTAATCTTGTATTCAGTATAGTCCCTACCTCCAACCAGTAAAGACCTGTTTGAGTTATACGTTTAAGTCTTTGTGTTAATTGTTCAATACAATACACATACTTAACACATATTATAGTGCATTTGCCATGTTTCTGCCCAATCACTCAACCTGTCCAAATCGTACTGGAGCTTCACGACATCCTCCTCACAGCTTACCCTCCCACCCAGCTTTGTGTCGTCTGCAAATTTGGAGATATTACATCCAATTCCCTCATACAAATCATTCATATATATTGTGAACAGCTGGGGTCCTAGGACCGATCCTTGTGGTACCCCTCTAGTCACTGCCTGCCACTCGGAAAACGACCCATTTATTCCAACTCTTTGCTTTCTGTCCGCCAACCAGTTCTCTATGCAATTCAATACCTTGCCCCCAATCCCATGTGCCTTAATTTTGCACGCTAATCTCTTATGTGGGACCTTATCGAAAGCCTTCTGAAAGTCCAAATACACCACATCCACTGGTTCTCCCTTTTCTATTATACCAGTTACATCCTCAAAAAATTCCAGTAGATTAGTCAAGCATGATTTACCTTTTGTAAATCCATGTTGACTTTGTCCGATCCTGTCACTGCTTTCCAAGTGCTCATAGAGTCATAGAGTCATAGAGTTATACAGCACGGATAGAGGCCCTTCGGCCCATCGTGTCCGCGCCGGCCATCACGCCCTGTCTAATCTAATCCCATATTCCAGCATTTGGTCCGTAGCCTTGTATGCTATGGCATTTCAAGTGCTCATCCAAATGCTTCTTGAATGTTGTGAGGGTTCCTGCCTCCACAACACTTTTGGGCAGTGAGTTCCAGACTCCAACCACCCTCTGGGTGAAAAAGTTCTTTCTCAAATCCCCTCTAAACCTCCCGCCCTTTACCTTGAATCTATGCCCCCTAGTTATTGACCCTTCTACTAAGGGAAAAAGCTCCTTAGTATCAATCCTATCTATGCCCCTCATAATTTTGTACACCTCAATCGTGTCCCCCCTCAGCCTCCTCTGCTCCAAGGAAAACAAACCCAATCTGCCCAGTCTCTCTTCATAGCTGAAGCGTTCCAGCCCTGGTAGCATCCTGGTGAATCTCCTCTGCACCCTCTCCAAAGCGTTCACATCCTTCCAGTAGTGCGGCGACCAGAACTGCACACAGTATTCCAGCTGTGGCCTAACCAGTGTTTTATACAGCTCCATCATAACCTCCTTGCTCTTATATTCTACGCCTCAGCTAATGAAGGCAAGTATCCCATATGCCTTTTTTACCACCTTATCCAACTGTTCCGCCGCCTTCAGGGATCTGTGTACTTGCACACCCAGATCCCTCTGACCCTCCGTCTTGCCTAGGGTCTTAACATTCATTGTGTATTCCCTTGCCTTGTTAGTCCCCCCAAAGTGCATCACCTCGCACTTTTCCGGGTTAAATTCCATTTGCCACTGTTCCGCCCATCTGACCAACCCATCGATATCGTCCTGCAGACTGAGACTACCCTCCTCGCTATTTACCACCCTACCAATTTTTGTATCATCCGTGAACTTACTGATCATACCTTTTACATTCATATCCAAGTCATTAATATAGACCACAAACAGCAAGGGACCCAGCACCGATCCCTGTGGTACCCCACTGGCCACAGGCTTCCAGTCACAAAAACAACCTTCGACCGTCACCCTCTGCCTTCTGCCACTAAGCCAGTTTTTTATCCAACGTGCCAAGGCACCCATTCCATGGGCTCTTACCTTCTTGACCAGTCTCCTGTGCGGGACTTTATCGAAGGCCTTACTGAAATCCATGTATACCACATCCATGCGTTGCCCTCATCCACACACCTAGTCACCCCCTCAAAAAATTCAATCAAATTAGTCAGACATGATCTTCCCTTGACAAAGCCATGTTGACTATCCCTGATTAATCCTTGCCTCTCCAAGTGGAGACTGATTTTGTCCCTCAGAATTTTTTCCAATAATTTTCCCACCACTGATGTTAGGCTCACTGGCCTGTAGTTCCCCGGTCTTTCCCTACTCCCCTTCTTGAATAATGGAACTACATTAGTGGTTCTCCAGTCCTCTGGCACATCCCCTGTGGCCAGAGAGGTTCTGAATATGTGTGTTAGAGCCCCCGCAATCTCTTCCTTTGCCTCACACAGCAGCCTGGGATACATTTCGTCCGGGCCTGGGGATTTATCCATTTTTAGGCCTGCTAAAACCGGCAATACCTCCTCCCTCTCGATGTTAATGTGTTCGAGCATATCACAGTCCCCCCGCCCTATTTCTATGTCTACATCGTCCCTCTCCATAGTGAAAACAGATGCAAAAAATTCATTTTGTACCCCTCCTACATCTTCCGGCTCCACACACAGATTGCCACTTTTGTCCCTAATGGGCCCTATTTTTTCCCTAGTTATCCTCTTACCCTTAATATACTTATAAAACATCTTAGGATTTTCCTTTATTTTGCTCGCCAGTGTTATTTCATGGCCCCTCCTTGATCTCCTAATTTCTTTTTTAAGTATCCCCCTGCACTTTTTGTACTCCTCTAGGGCTTCCTCCATCTTTAGCCTTTTGTATCTGCCAAAAGCCCTCCTTTTTTTTCTAATCCATTCTCGTATATCCCCTGACATCCAAGGTTCCCTGTGGTTTTTGGAACCACCCTTGACCTTTACGGGAACATGTTGCCATTGTATGATCTCAATCTCCCTTCTGAAAGCCTCCCATTGCTCCGATGCGGATTTTCCTACAAGTAGCTGATCCCAGTCCATTTTGGCCAGATCCTGCCTTATCCTATTAAAATCGGCCTTCCCCCAATTTAGAACCTTTATTTCCGGCCCATCCCTGTCCTTTTCCATGACCACCTTAAATCTCACCATATTATGGTCACTGTCACCAAAGTGCTCACCTACTAGCACTTCTTCCACTTGGCCGGCCACATTCCCTAGAATTAGATCCAGTACCACCCCCTCTCTTGTAGGACCTTCTACATGCTGGCTCAAAAAGCTCTCCTGGATGCACTTTAAGAATTCTACACCCTCTGTGCCTTTCACACTCTGACTATCCCAGTTAATATTGGGGAAGTTGAAATCCCCCATTATTATTACCCTATTATTTGCTCTGCTATTACATCTTTTATAATAGACTCTAGCATTTTCCCCACTACCGATGTCAGGCTTACCGGTCTATAATTCCCCGCTTTTTCTCTACCACCTTTTTTGAATAGTGGGGTAACATTAGCTACCCTCCAATCCATGGGTACCGTTCCAGAGTCTATCGAGTTCTGGAAGATGACGGGCAATGCATCTACTATCTCTAGGGCCACTTCCTTAATACCCTGGGATGTAGACCATCGGGCCCTGGGGATTTATCGGCCTTCAGTCCCATCAATTTTCCTAACACCATTTCCCTACAAATACTGATTTCTTTCAGTTCCTCCCTTTCATCAGACGCTATGTTTCCCGGCATCTCTGGGAGGTTATTTGTGTCCTCCTTTGTGATGACAGAACCAAAGTATGTATTTAGTTGGTCTGCCATTTCCTTGTTTCCCATTATAAATTCCCCTGATTCTGACTGTAAGGGACCTACGCTTGACTTCACCAATCTTTTTCTCTTCACATATCTGTAAAAGCTTTTACAGTCAGTTTTTATGTTCCCTGTTGGCTTACTCTCATATTCTATTTTCCCTTTCTTAATTAATCACTTTGTCCTCCTTTGTTGACTCCTAAACTGCTCCCAATCCTCAGGATTATTGCTTTTTCTAGCCAATTTATATGTCCTCTCTTTGGATCTTATGCTATCCCTAATTTCCCTTGTTAGCCACGGTTGAGTCACATTTTTTGTTTTATTTTTATGCCAAACTGGGATGAACAAATTCTGTAGATCATCCATCGGTCTTTGAATGTTTGCCATTGCCTATCCACCATCAACCCTTTGAGTGCCATTCCCCAATCAATCCTACCCAACTCGCTCCTCAGACCATCGTAGTTTCCTTTATTTAAATTGAGGACCCTTGTCTCTGAGTTAACTACTTCATTCTCCATCTTAATGAAGAATTCGATCATATTATGATCGCTCCGACCCAAGGGGCCTCGTACAACAAGATTGCTAATTAATCCTTTCTTGTTACATAATACCCAGTGTAAGATGGCCTGATCTCTGGTAGGTTCCAAGACAGTGAGTTGTTACTGCAGGGCTGTCAGACTTGGAGATTGGAACCTGCTAGCTGATGATAGAGCTTCCAATTCAGTCGGAGCATCTTTGTGGGGGGAGGGCGGTGTTATACTTTTAAATAAATTGTTCAGTCTTCAGCCTGTCCCTCTGCAGTGAATGAGAGTTTGGGGACAGGCCACAGATATATGCATGCTCGTACACTGGGGTGCCCAGCCAATCATCCTGAATGAAAATTATTTTGGAGGCCAGGAACACCCTCTTCTCCCTTCATTTTGCATGGCACTGATGGACCTGCACCTCCTGCTCTCCCCACTGCAAAAAGCCCCAGAAATTCCAGGGCAATGCGAAAGGGATATAAATATGGAGAAATAGGTAAGCATCCTTTTTCCTGAGCTTTGCACCCAGAGTAGTGGATGTTCCCCAGGGGGGAACGGTGAGAAAGTCAACCCTAAAATTACATTCAACCTTCAAAAAATAGAAAAATGTTGGACTCAGTCGACTGTATTGAGAAAAGAATGAAATTAAAGTTCAATTAGCAAAATAGGACAGCGGAAAAATGAAAAAGCGCTGTAATAGTATTGACACAGCTTACATTATAGAATGCGAGCACTTAGCAGCTCATATAAGGATTGCAGGTTCACCACAATTACGTAAATATTCTTAATGGGAAAAAGTGGTATTGGATCTTATATTATGTATATATTCAGTAGTAATTTGAAATCCACAGAATCCATTATCTACTGCAAGAAATATTCTTATCTGAATAAAAAAAAATTCAGCACAATTAAACCTGACCCTCTGTCAAAGGAAAATAAATGTGATTGTCAGAAAATCTGAATTCTACAGAGTCGACAATTTTAATATAGATTCCATTTAGAGGGAAAATTATTCCAACTACAAGTTGACTTTGCAGTAATTCCCTCCTTTAGATAAGCCTTTTAATTAGATCTGATGCCAAATAATCTATTTGTCAATGTTACAAGAGATTCTTCAGAGTAAATATGTGTGGAGCGTACAGATAGCTGATTAAAAAGATAATTAGAAGCTATCAATGTTACTTTATCATAGTGCTTATACCTATGGAAAGTTTATGTACTGTTCAATGCTGACAGATGTAATAAAATATGTGTCAAGAGTTCTCCTTCACTCCTACTACATCAGGACAGTTGGATGTTAAGACTTGGAGGAATTAGATTATTTCTGATACTTTAATCCTTCCCTAAGGTCTAATTACTGCATACAGCTCGAACTGAATAAGAACATGAGAACATAAGAAATAGGAGCGGCAATAGGCCACTTGGCCCCTCGAGCCTGCTCCGCCATTCTTCTTCTTTTTCTTAGGCAGTCCCTCGGAACCGAGGGTAATTTGCTTCCACATTAAAAATGAGTTTGCAGGTGACTGATGATTCCAATGCGGGACCTACAGTCTCTGTCACAGGTGGGGCAGACGGTGGTTGAAGGGCCGGGTGGGTGGGGTGCTTGGGTTGACGTGCGCTCCTTGCGCTGCCTGCGCTTTACTTCCGCTTGCTCCCGGCGAAGAGACTCAAGGTGTTCGGCGCCTTCCCGGATGCTTCTCCTCCACTCTGTGCGGTCTTAGGCCAGGGATTCCCAGGTGTCAGTGGGGATGCTACAATTGTTCAAGAAGGCTTTGAGAGTGTCCTTGAATCGTTTCCACTGCCCACCTGGGGCTCTCTTGCCGTGTCGGAGCGCCGAGTAGAGCGCTTGTTTTGGGAGTCTCGTATCGGGCATGCGGACAATGTGACCCGTCCATCGGAGCTGATTGAGCGCGGTCAAAGCTTCAATACTGGGGATGTTGGCCTGAGCAAGAACACTGACTTTGGTGCGCCTATCCTGCCAAATGATTTGCAGGATTTTGCAGAGGCCGCGTTTGTGGTACCACTCCAGTGCTTTGAGGTGCCTGCTGTACATGGTCCGTGTCTCTGAGGCATACAGCTGGGCAGGTATCACTGCTGCTCTGTAGACCATGAGCTTAGTGCCAGGTTTGAGGTCCTGGTCTTCAAACACTCTCTTCCTCAGGCGACCGAAGGCTGCACTGGCTCACTGAAGGCAGTGTTGGACTTCATCATCGATGTCTGCCCTTGTTGACAGTAGGCTCCTGAAGTATTCAATAAGATCATGGCTGATCTTGGACTAAAAACCACTTCCCCACCCGCTCCCCATAACCCTTCACTCTGTTATCTTGCATTAATTTGTCTATCTCCACTTTAAATGTATTTAATGACCCAGCCTCCACGGCTCTCTGGGGCAGAGAATTCCACAGATTTACAACCCTCTGAGAGAAGAAATTCCTCCTCATCTCAGTTCTAAAAGGGTGACCCTTTTTTCTAAAACTGTGCCCCCACGTTCTAGATTTCCCCACGAGCAGAAACATCCTTCTTGCACCTACCTTGTCATGCCCCCTCAGTATCTTATATGTTTCAATAAGATCACCTCTCATTCTTCTAAATTCCAGTGAGTATAGGCCCAGCCTGCTCAACCTTTCCTCATATGTCAATCCCCTCATCTCCAGAATTAACCTAATGAATCGTCTCTGAACTGCCTCCAATGCAAGTATATCCTTCCTTAAATAAGGAGACCAAAACTGTATGCAGTACTCAAGGTGTGGTCTCACCAATACCCTGTACAGTTGCAGCAGAACTTACCTGCTTTTATACTCCAACCCCTTTGAAAAAAATGCCAACATTCCATTTGCCTTTCTGATTACTTGCTGTACCTGCATGCTAACTTTTTGTGTTTCATGCACAAGGACCACCAGGTCCCTCTGAACTGTAGCATTTTGTAATCTCTCTCTATTTAAATAATAATTTGCTTTTTTATTTTTCCTGCCAAAGTGTATATCCTCGCACTTTCCCACATTATACTCCATCTGCCAAATGTTTGCCCACTCATTAGCCTGTCTATATCACTTTGCATGTTCTTTGACTCCTCGGCACAACTTGTTTTCCCACCCATCTTTGTATCATCCGCAAACTTGACTACATTACACTCGGTCCATTCAACCAAGTCATTAATGTAGATTGTAAATAGTTGAGGCCCCAGCACCGATCCCTGTGGCATCCCACTAGTTACCGTTTGCCAACCAGAAAATGACCCATTTATCCTTACTCTCTGCTTTCTGTTAGTTAGCCAATTCTCTATCCATGCTAATATATTACCCCCAATTTCGTGAGCTCTTATCTTATGCAGTAACCTTTTATGTGGCACCTTATCGAATGCCTTCTGGAAATCCAAATACACCACATGCACTTGTTCACCTTTGTCCACCCTGCTCATTACCTCCTCAAAGAACTCCAGCAAGTTTGTTAAACATCATTTCCCTTTCATAAAACCATGCTGACTCAGCTTGACAGCATTATGATTTTCCAAATGCCGTGCTACAGCTTCCTTAATGAAGGACTCCAGCATTTTCCCAACAACAGATGTTAGGCTAACTGGTCTATAGTTTCTGGCTTTCAGTCTGTAGGGGTTGCAAAATTTCCCCTATTTTCCCTGAAGATTTGAAAATATTGGTCCACATCGTGGACGAAGAATTGGGTGATGGGACTTGTCTACAATGGTTTAAAAATGTGCCAGAACCGTAAAAGACTGTTCGCAGATGGAAAGAACGTGGACAACACAGGAGCCGTGGAGCTCTGTGGAAACTAATCACACATCCGAAGACAGTACTTTATTAATAATATCGTTCCCTGGAGTTTGGGCAATCACAAAACGTTTTAAAATGGCCACAGAAAGCATTGGCCAAGAACCGTGGGGTTTGGAAAGCCCGTACAGCTTGTAATTTTGTCTGTGTGCAAAAGTGGGCAGATACAGGGGCTGTGAGTCAGACCTGCCAATCAAAGGGAGGTTTCCTTCAGAAGCACTTGAAGTTGTTTATTTACATAAGAGATTAGCCCACTTGAGAATTGACCGCAAGACAATCGAATTGAAACTGCTATGTTGACACAGCCATTCAGAACTACTCAGACACACAATGAGAGACTAAAACCCTGGAATGGACTTTTGAAAGGCTACAGTTTAAGCAATGAATGGGTTTTTAAATCACCCAGCATTGGACTATAGGGCTGTTGCATTTCTCTTTTGTTTTAGCCCAGATGTACTCCGGAAGTGGGCGGGAACATTTCGGCTCCATAGTGCAGACACACTACCCAGTCCAACCACTTTGAGTTAGCCAATCACAGCTTTTCTCTTGTGAATTGGAACTTTTTGGGTGTGAATTTCCCAGACAGGCAAACAGCAGAGGGGGGAGGGGGCTCACAAGGTATATATGATAGCTGCTGAGAAGCTATCACTCTCTTCACTTCCTGGGACCAGAGGTGAGCGGGGTGTTCTGACTCCTCGGCAAGGCAACCTAGCAGGAGTTTGGGGTGGTGATTTAAGGGTAATTGCTAAGATTGTTTAAGTAACATTGTAGCCATTTTATCCCTCATTTTTGCCATCTGCAACCCCCTGTTATATAGTTTTACTGTAATTACTGTGTTCGTGTGGTATAGTTTATTCTTTTGATTGTAGTTTATTTAGGTAATAAAACTTGATTTTTCTCTCATCCAAACCACTTGTCTGCTTTAATATCATTAATTATAAGTTCATCCACTCAGAACTGAAGGAGGGGTAGTGATTCGAAACTGCTGTTTGTAAATTGGTTGAGAGTGCAGCAGCAAAAGGCTGCTGACCAGGTGAATTACCATAAACCAGGTAAAAGGTTGGAATTGGTCAGAGCTCAGAGGCAAAGGCTGCTGGCCAGGTAAATTACCATAAACCAGATAAAAGATGCCCCCCTTACAAGTCTCCCTCCTTTCTTAAATAGGGGTGGTACATTTGCGGTTTTCCAACCTGCTGGGACCTTTTCAGATTCCAGGGAATTTTGGTATATTGCAACCAATGCATCCACTATCTCTGCAGCCACTTCTCTTAAGACCCTGGGATGCAGGCCATCTGGTCCAGGGGACTTGTCATCTTTTATTCCTATTATTTTACCAAGTACTAGTTCCTTAGTTATAATGATTGTCTTTAGTTCCCCCCTCCCTGTGGCCCCTTGATTATCCATTATTGGGATATTGTTAGTGTCTTCTACCGTGAAGACAGATACAAAATATTTGTTCAGAGTCTCTGCTATGTCCCTGTTCCACATTATTAATTCCCCAGTCTCATCCTCAAAGGGACCAATGTTTACTTTAGTGACCCTCTTCCTTTTTATATACCTGTAGAACCTCTTACTATCTGTTTTAATGTTTCTTGCCAGTTTACTCTCATAATTCATCTCTCTCTTTAGTATATTTTTAGTCATCCTTTGCTGGTTTATTAAACATTTCCCAATCCTCTGGTCTCCCACCAATCTTGGCAACATTGTATGCCTTCGTTTTCAATTTGATACCATTTTTTACTTTCTTAGTTAGCCACGGATTGTGCTCCCTTCTCTTAAAATCTTTCTTTCTCACTGGAATATATTTTTGTTGAGAATTATGAAATATCTCCTTAAATGTCTGCCACTGCATTTCAACTGTCTTACCCTTTAATTTATTTTTCCAGTCCAATTTAGCCAGTTCTGCCCTCATGCCACTGTGATTGCCTTTGTTTAAGATGAGGACACTGGTTTGAGATACAACTTTCTCTCCCTCCAACTGAATTTGAAATTCAACCATGCTATGATCACTCTTTCCTAGAGGATCCTTTACTATGAGATAATTTATTAATTCTGTCTCATTACACAGTACCAGATCCAAGATAGCCAGCTTCCTGGTTGCTTCCATTACATACTGTTCTAGGAAACCATCCCGGACGCACTCTATGAACTCCTCCTCAAGGCTACCATGGCCAATTTGATTTGTTCAATCAATATGGAGATTAAAAGCAACCATGATTATTACCGTACCTTTTTTACAGGCCTCCATTATTTGTTGATTTGTACTGTGTCCAACAGTATTGCTATTGTTCGGGGGCCTGTAGACTACGCCCACCAGAGACTTTTTCCCTTTATTAATTTTTATCTCCACCCAATCCGATTCTGCATCTTGATCTTCTGAGCCAATATCACTTCCCACCACTGCACTGATCTCATCCTTTACCAATAAAGCCACCCTCTGCCCTTTCCTTTCTGTCTATTCTTCCAAATTGTCAAATACCCTGGAATTTTCAGTTCCCAGCCCTGATCACCTTGCAACCACGTCTCTGTAATTTCAATCAGATCATACCCATTTGTATCTATTTGTGCCATCAACTCATCTATCTTGTTACAAATGCTGTGTTCAATCAGATATAGAGCTTTTAAATTTGTCTTTTTACCATTTCTCCTTGTTATGGCCCCATTTCTGTTGCACTCTTAAATTTAAACCTTCTGTTCCTTCCTGTCACATTCTGGTTATTATATCCCCCATCTTTATCCTGCTCTATTGCTTTCTCATTTCTCATTGACTTTTAAATTCCCGCTCACCTGGATCCTCCCCCCCCCCACTATGAATAGGTCTTCTTGGTCTATGGCATGTTTGATTTCATTGCAGTATTTTTAAAGAACACATTTAGGAGACTCCTGCATTTCTGATAAGATACAGAAAAGCACAAGGATGAGTTCCAAAGAGGTTCATAAACTATTTTTACCTTGTGCTGTAACATCCCAGATTTTGTGGACATCGGAAAACGAATGGTGCCAGCCATTCATTACGCATACATTTGTCCACAGAATTTCTACGGGCTTTTGCAATGGAAGTTGCGGTGATTAGAAAGCAAAAACAGCGCGGCATCCTCTATAGAGGATCTGTACCCTGTGTGAAGAGGACATGCACTGTGTATCTCCTTAACCAATCAGATTGAAGAATCCTTACTGAGACACTATGGAGCAGAAGTTCGTTATAGCCAAGAAATGGGCAATGTTTAGACTAAAATGGTTAAGTAGTGCCAGTTGAAAATCGTCTAGGCTGCATGCAAAATTCGTCCTCAGTCCTCATTAAAATTATTGCTGTCATGATTCTGGTCCAAAAGCTCAAGCGATCAAGCTTTACACTGAAAGGTTGGACCAATATCGGGTGTAGTGTAAACGCAAGTAATGGTTGCCTCAGGCTTTTTTTCACTGCTTAAAGGGGAGGTTCATTGATGCTGCAGAACCTCATTCTCAGCATTCTTTGGTGTGCAGCTGCCTCAACAAACATAACAAGAAGGACAAGGTGAAGGAGCACTTATTTACAAATCCTGATGGCAGATTACCACCCCAGGGAGAGAGCCCGGAGGTTTTCCAATGAAGCTTTGGAGACATTGGTTTTAGCGGTGGAGTGAAGGTGGGTGGTTCTGTACCCGACAACTGGCAGGAGGCCCTCACCACAAGTCTGCCACATCATGGGCAGCACTGTGTTCTCCAGGACCCCCACACAGTGCAGGAGGAAGTTTAACGAGCTCACATGGGTGGGTCCGGATGAGTGAAGGCTTCAACATATGTTACATACCACCATCCGTACCACAAGTTTCACACACTGCTGAATGCACCACACCCCCAGTACTGAGCCCTGTGGAACCCCAGTGGAAACAGCCTTCCAGTCACAAAAACACCTGCCGACCATTACCCTTTGCTTCCTGCTACTGAGCCAATTTCGGATCCAACTTGCCACTTTTCCTTGGATCCCATGGGATTTTACTTTTCTGACCAGTCTGCCATGTGGGACCTTTGTAAAAGAATTGCTAAAATCCATGCAGATTACATCAAATGCATTACCCTCATTGACTCTCCTTGTTAGCTCCTCAAAAAATTTAATCAAGTTCGTCAGCCACGACCTTGCCTTAACAAATCCATGCAGGCTGTCCTTGATTAATCTGTGCCTTTCTAAATGATGATTAATACAGTCCCTCAGAAATTCCTTGATTTACTTTGTTTTCCTAATTTCCTTTTTAATTTCACCTCTGCACTTTCTATACTCCTCCAGCCTTTCTGCAGTATTGAGCTCTTGGTATCTGCCACTTTTAGTTTTTTGACCAATCTGCCATGTGGGACCTTGCCAAAAGCTTTGCTAATATCCTTGTAGATTCATATCAAATGTGCTACCCTCATCGGCCCTCCATGTTACTTCCTCAAAAAATTCAATCAAATTTGTCAGACACAACCTTCCCTTAACAAATCCATGCTGACTGTACTTGATTAATCCGTGCCTTTCTAAATGATGATTAATACTGTCCCTCAAATTTTTTTCCAATAATTTGCCCATTACCGAGTTTAGGCTGACTGGCCTATAATTACTTGGTCTATCCCTTTCTCCCTTTTTAAACAATGATACAATGTTAGCAGTCCTCCAGTCCTCCGACACCACACCTGTAGCCAGAGAGAATTAAAAAATGGTGGTCAGAGCCTCCGCTATTTCCTCCTTTGCTTCCCTTAACATCCTGGGATACATTTCATTGGGCCTGGTGAGTTATCTACTTTCAAAGATGCTAAACCCTTTAATATTTCATATCTCACTATGTTTATCTCCTCCAATGTTTCACCCTCCTGTCTGCATCGTCCCCCTCTTTTGTGAAGACAGATGCAAAGTATTTATTAAGAACCATGTCTTCTGCCTCCACAGAAAGGCTACCTTTTTGGTCTCTAATAGGCCCTACTCTTTCCTTAGTTATCTTCTTGCTCCTGATGTTGTTATAAAATATCTTTGTGTTTTCCTTGATTTATTTGCTTTCTTAATTTCCTTTTTAATTTCACCCCTGCTCTTTCTATACTCCTCTAGGCTTTCTGCAGTATTGAGCTCTCGGTATCTGACAAAAGCTTCCCTTTTTTGCCTTATCCTACCCTGTATGCTCCTTGACATCCAGGGGGCTCTGTATTTGGGAGTCCCACCCATTTTTTTGTGGCAACATATTTGAACTGAGCTCTCACTGTCTCCTCCTTGAATGCCTCCCACTGCTCTGACACTGATGCAGAGCAAAGGGCAGCACGGTGGCATAGTGGTTAGCACTGTTGCCTCACAGCGCCAGAGACCCGAGTTCGAATCCGGCCTCGGGTGACTGTCTGTGTGGAGTTTGTACATTCTCCCCGTGTTTGCATGGGTTTCCTCTGGGTGCTCCGGTTTCCTCCCACAGTCCAAAGATGTGCGGGTTAGGTTGATTGGCTATGATAAAAAATTGACCCTTAGTGTTAGGGGGATTAAATACGTGGGGATAGGGTGGGATATGTGTTGGTGTAGGGGTTAAGGGGATCGGGTGCAGGCTCGATGGGCCAAAATGGCCTCTATCTGCACTGTGGGGTTTCTGTGATTCTGTGATGTACCTTCAAGTAACTGATTCCAGTCCACTTTTACTAAATCACATCTCAGCTTAGTAAAATTGGCCTTTCGCCAATCGAGTACTTTTACTCCTGGTCTATCTTTGTCCTTTTCCATAACTACTCTAAATCTAACTGAATTATGATCATGACCACCAAAATGCTCTCCCGCTGATACTATCAAATACTTGCAATGGTGCTGCAGCTTTAACGATGCTAACATCTCACCCTAATAACTCGGACAGTTTTCCTAGTAAAAATGACTCAGTATTCTAGGAAAAATGAATAGCAGTACCACAACATGCTTAATGGCATCTCACTGTTGGACGGTAATTTTCCTTAATAGCAAAATGTTAGATTGACAAGACTGGAAGAATTGATCATGATACACAGCAGTACAAGTTTGCCATATATACATTTATTTATGGTCATGTCGGTCTGACTAGAGACAGGGCCTACACTACGCAAGTCTCACACACAGCAATGTGATAAATGACCAGATAATCTGTTTTTGATAGTATTGGTTGAGCGATAAATGTTGGCCAGGAGGACTCACCTTCTTTTCTTCACATAGTGCCTCGGGATCCTTTACATTGACACGAGTGTCTCAGTTTAAGATTTCATCCAAAAGGCAACACTTTCCACAGTGCAGCACTCCTTTACTACTAGAGTGGAGAGTCAGCCTCGATTATGTGATCAAGTCCTTGGAATGGACTTGAGGCCACAACCTTCTGATTCAGAGGTGAGACACACAAATCTATGCTCACACTTTAGTGAATGACCTTATGTGGAGCAGCACGAATGGGGCCTATGAGAATATTAATAGGTATCCTCTCGACTGGTGATAATATATTTTTGGAGGATGTGCAAATGAGGAGAAAATTGAATGCATCACCTCTGCATTTTTAGTGATTATTTTGCTCCATATTTTAGGACTCTGTGTAACATGCATCTGCCTCTGCCCAAAGGGAAAATAAAATACAATAGACATCAGATTTGAATCATGCCTATATTTTAATTATATAAAAAAAGCAGAACTTTCCTTGTACAGTAGTTGTATGCTATTTAAAACATATAAATTCAAAAGTGTGTGTGTGCATGAGTGAGTGCATGTGTGTTTGTACGCAACAGGAATCCATCCTCAGGTGCCGAAGCATTTCTATTCCAATATGGTCCATCAACATCTTCAACATCCCCTTTACTTGAATGGTGTGGTTAACAGGAAACAAAACAAAAGCAAAAATGAAAAATATAGGATAATGAAAATCCCCAGAGCCAATTGCGCCAGATTTGTGGCCCTCAGCCGGGACTAGTGTTCTGTTCTGTTCATTTAAATAACCACTGACAGTTCAGTGATGCAAATCTAGTGTAAAATGGGAATACTGTGCTGGGGTTTTTTAAAAATCAGTGCAAGGTTTAGAATGTCAGGTCTGGCTGAAGATTGCAGCAGCAGGATGGGGGGAAGCAGCAGGTATGTAGTAAAATGCTTGGCTCAGTGAGTTGGCAGACTGGTCTGGATGGCTCATGTGTGATTTTTTCCCAACTTTTAAAGAGCATCCACTGGAGGTTCTGACACAGACAGCCTGGAACCAAAGCATTACATGGAGGTACAAAGGTAAAACTCAGAATTTTAGTGAGCCTGACCCCCACAAACCCTCCCGGACGAGAATGTAAATAGCAGAGAGAGAGAGAGAGAGAGAGACTGCTGGGTCTCCATGGGAGGAAGCTTCAGAAAACTGTGTCTTGTGCCAGGTGGAGGAAGGTGTAACTGGCACTGGGTGTGAACTCTTTCACTCCCAAAACTGCTCTCTATTGCAGAAAAAAGTTCAATGACTTTACCAGTGCAGGAAAGGTAACGCACCGAACATTCTCCCTTTCCTTCCTTGGGCAGAATCTTCAGCCACTAAAACTAAAGCTACACAAATAACCCTTCATACTGCATTTTGGTTAAGGGTAACATTAACTAAGGATCTTAAATGATATAGTGCTTTCTCAACTAATAGCAATTGCATGCATAGAGAATTATGAAACCATTCTTAGATCATGTACAATAGCAAAATACTGCGGATGCTGGAAATCCAAAATAAGAACAGAAAATGCTGGAAAAACTCAGCAGGCCAGGCAACATCCGTGGAGAGAGAAATAGAGTCAAAATTTCGGGTCGAAACCCTTTGTCAAGACTGCAAGATAGTTTTCTGGATCAGTATGTTAAGGAACCAACTAGGGAACAGACTGTATTCGCTGCTCATGATGTAGTCTCCTCTACATTGGGGAGACCAAACGCAGATTGGGTGACCGCTTTGCGGAACACCTCCGTTCAGTCTGTAAGGATGATCCCGAGCTTCCGGTCGCCTGTCATTTTAATTCACCGCCCCAATCCCACTCAGACCTCACCGTACTCGGGCTCTTGCATTGTTCCATGGAAGCTCAGCGTAATCTCGAGGAACAGCACCTCATCTTCCGATTATGCACTTTACAGCCTTCCGGACTCAATATCGAGTTCAACAATTTCAGATCATAACCTCGGCCCCCATTACATTTTTACTTATATTTTTTATCCACACCTTTGTTTTGGCCCTCCCCCCCTTTTTTTCTCTCCCACATGGGCTGGCTCCCATTCTGCCAGCGCATTTCACACCTAATCTAGAGCCGTCTTTTGTCTTCACTAGTCCTATCACCATCTCGTCTCATTTTGAATACCTCTTAAAGTCTCTTCACTTCTCTTTTGTTCTCTCCCAGCCCTCAAACTGGCCTTTTAAACTGTTTCATTTCCAGTGCTTTTTCAGTCTTGACAAAGTGTTTCAACCCGAAACGTTGACTCTATTTCTCTCTCCACGGATGTTGCCTGGCCTGCTGAGTTTTTCCAGCATTTTCTGTTGTTATTTCTTACATCAAGCAGTCTGGTGCTAGCTGGGAGACAACCCTCAATTACCAGCCTTGAACTAAATCATGAAATCTTATTGCAGAAGAGAACTTTACCAAGGTTCACAAGAGGCAGGAGACCAGAGCATTCTTCCCCAACATTAAGAAACTCACCTCCTATGATAAGCAGTCTGTGGAACTGTTGGGGAGGCACTCTGCTCTAGCCACGTGAGATGGCAAGATCAGTGGCACAGTGCCAGCACCAGGTTAGTGGGTGAACACCTACACAGTCACCGCAGCAGCTCCTGTGAAGCAGTACACAGAAATGAGCTTTCATGCCCTTCTCTGTCTCCCTAATCTCAAGGCAGTAATGATCACCCATTCTTAGTTTATACTGTTCTTTGCTTATAGCAATGAGAGCAATGTGGAAGGCAGAAGTTGATGATGTGGATGAGGAGAAGCAGGAAAAAAGGAAAGTTCTCCTTATGAATTATGATAATGACACTAAGGAGAAGGATAATGATAATGAGGGAGAGGATACGGACCAAGAACTCCACCCCACCTTCCTATACCACAACCTATGTTGGTGAGGATGTGGCACTGAGTGATTCACAGAGCACGATGGAGCTAAAGGAGTGGCGACTGGATGAGGATGAGCCACCTTCCCAGTAGAGGTCAAGGAGAAGGTTGCTCATGACTTTGGAGTTGGGGGACTGAGAAATCATGGGTACTCACCTGAAAAGAAAGATGTTGAGGAAGATCACACCTACATGCAAGGCTTTGAGCTCAGTCTCCTAGGATATGAGGCAGCTGACAGCTGTGACTCTGGAGTCTACTGATATCATTTGCAATTAAATCAGGGAAGCTTTTACTTTGTTCAGGCATTAATAAAGCATGTGACAGCTGCTCCCTGCCTAAGAAGTGGCCAGCAACCAGTCAGTCCCTTCCCTTCCTTCAAAGCACAGACTGCAGCTCTGGTGGCAGTAGGGAACAGTATCCAAAATAATCACTTCCAGACTCTGATAGTCCAAGATGCAGGCTGCTAACTCTTAGAGTGTAGTGTATGTGCTTTAAGTCAGAACTACTTTTTACAGCTTCTGTATACTGTAGTACCAGCAGTGACCACACCGGTATATAAGCTGTGCGCATGCCTCTGCACCCCAGTCTAGAGATTACCCTCCTCCAGTAAAGCCCTGTTATTTGTTTATGTACAGCATCCGTGTAATTATTTATCCACTGAACCACAGATCTAACAGTGGCGACGAGTGTTGATGCGAATCTACCTGCAACATACAAAAAATAAAAAAAATAGTCGAGTCCAGGAAAACGGGCGTCGACCGCAAGCAACCGCCCAGCAGTCAGGCAGAGATCCAACTTCGCTGGGGAGGCTGTGGAGAGCCGGGCTTGGTTCCCCAGCCACAACAGGCAGTAAGAGACCGACGACAGGTCCAGAGCAGACCCTTCCCGAGCAGCGGTGGCTGGAGCCGACCGACGGCAGAGAGAGAGAGCCGGGCAGTGTCGACGGGGTAAGAAAGCGGGTGAAAAGAGTAGGGTGCAGCCGGGGGTTGATCACCGAGCGGTGTTGAGGAAAAATACTGCAAACCGGAGAGAGAGAGGGTAAGAAACAGCCGGGTTCTAGACTGAGCGGCGTCGACAAATATCAAGAGAAGAACGCGCAGAGCACAGCCAGGGATCACGGGCTGATCAGGGTCCGTGGGGCGAAGCAAGGGGAGACGCCATTGAGCCGCGGAGAAGCAGGGAGAGCGCGGGAGACGCCATTGAGCCGCGGAGAAGCAGGGAGAGCGCGGGAGGCGCCATTGAGCCGCGGAGAAGAAGGAAGCGCGCGGAAGATGCCATTTTGCAAAGCCGCAGCGGAGAAGACGGGCGAGCGCAGGAAGGAAGGAAAGCACGGGAGACGCCATTTTGTGCCAGTGGAGAAGAAGGGGAAGCGCGGGAGGCGCCATTGATAGTTAACGCACAACCAAGGATGCCGAAGAGTGGCAGTATCTCTACGTTCGACAATGAAGTCGAAGATTGGGCGACATATGTGGAACGTGTTGAGGTGTACTGCAGGGCGAATGAAGTGCCAGATGCTAATAAAGCACTGGTTCTGTTAAATTCCATGGGTGCAAAAACTTATGGGTTACTGCAAAATCTAATAACCCCAGAGAAGCTGGTAAACAAGAATTTTGAAAGCATAGTAGAAATCCTACACGACCACTTAAACCCCACACCGCTGCTGGTAGCAGAACGATTTAAGTTCCATAAAAGGAACCAACACAAAGACGAAAGCAATGCTGAGTACCTAACGGAACTGCGCAAGCTATCGAAATACTGCCAGTTTGGAGCGGGACTAGCAGACACATTAAGGGACAAGTTTGTGTGTGGGCTACAAAGTGAAGGAACCCAGAAACGGCTTCTATCAGAAAAGGACCTTACGCTGGACAATGCTTTCAGTATGGCAGTATCACATGAAGCAGCCGCAAGGGGTGCTGCAGAGATACAACGGAGACCGCAAGAATATGGCACCAACGAAATGACCTATGGAACAGGGAAGTGCTATCGCTGCGGCAGAACAACACATGACCAGAAAGATTGTTGGTTCAAGGACCAAGTGTGCAGACAGTGTGGGAAAGCAGGACACATAGCAAGAGTCTGCAGGTCTGGGAAGAAAACCAACAGTAAGAAATCTCCACAGGAGAAGTACAAAAAGGTACACCAGGTGATGGACAGTGGTTCAGACGAACAGAAAAGTGACACAGACTCCGGAAGCAAGGAGCTGGGTTGTCTGAAACTACATAATGTAACCGAAATGGAGGATCACCAGACTATCTGGGTTACACTCAAGATAGACGGAGTCCAAGTGGAAATGGAATTGGACACAGGGTCAGCTCTAATAGTCATAAATCAAAGAGATTACAAGCGGCTATTTTCACACATACCCTTGAAAGCTACACAGATTGTCTTGAAGACGTATACGGGGCAAAAAGTCTACCACAAAGGAAAAATAAGGGTGAAAGTGACATATAAAGGTCAGGAAATACCTAAAATGGATATATATGTATTGCCAAATGGAGGACCACCACTGCTGGGATGTGAATGGATCCGGAAGATACATTTAGATTGGCATTCCATACAGGCACTGAAGGTGGAGGCCAAAAAGGATGACGACGTCACTCGTGGACGACTGTCAAAAATGCTAACTGAGGCAAAAGAAGTGTTCCAGGAGGGACTAGGAACACTAAAAGGAATAACAGCAACAATTAAAATAGAGGATAATGCAAGCCCAAAGTTTCTGAAGGCCAGACCAGTGCCTTATGTGATCAGACCAGCGGTTGAAGCAGAGCTGGAAGGGTTGGAACGTTCTGGAGTACTGTCCAAAGTGGACTGGAGCAAGTGGGCTACACCCATCATTCCTGTAATGAAGAGGTCATTGAGTAATACGCCTGGGGAACCAAAGAAGGTCCGCATCCGTGGGGATTTTAAGGTGACAGTGAACCCAGTCCTTCACACGGTGCAATATCCGCTTCCACAAATTGAGGATATTTTCGCCTCACTATCTGGTGGTAAACGCTTCACCAAAATTGATCTAGCCCAGGCGTACTTGCAAATGGATGTAGAAGAAGCTTCGAAACATTACCTTACGATCAACACCCATAAAGGTCTCTATCAATACAATCGGCTGGTGTTTGGAGTAGCCTCAGCTCCGGCTATCTGGCAAAGGGCAATGGATCAGGTCCTGCAAGGGATTCCAGGGGCCCAGTGTTATTTGGACGACATCTTGGTCACGGGCGAAAATGACGGTGATCACCTCGCTAACTTGGAGAAGGTGCTCGCCAGATTAAAGGAATATGGGCTACGAGCTAATCGCCACAAGTGCGAGTTTTTCCAGAAACAGATCTCGTATTGCGGCCAAGTCATCGATGAAGAGGGGTTACATAAGTCCCCTGACAAGATTGAGGCAGTAGTCAAGGCTCCAGCACCGGAAAATGTGTCACAACTGAGGTCGTTCCTAGGGCTGGTAAACTATTACCACAAGTTCTTACCAAATTTGTCTACGGTATTACTGTGGTAAACCACTGTTGTTGTTGTTGTTGTTGTTGTTGTTATAACACACTGTTGTACCTATGCATGCCTCAACATGTCTCGGCTGGCTCCACCCACACAGGCCCAGGTATAAAGGTGATTGACCTGCAGCCCCCTGCCTTCTTGGAACCCAGTCAACCACGAGTGGCATGCTCTGTTCTTTGCTAATAAAAGCCTTTAGTTACTCTCTTAACTCTCAGTCTTTTATGAGTAATTGATAGCGCATCAATTTTATTAGCAAAAACAAAATGTCGACATTTGCTGAACAACTGCTGCTGCGATGTCCAAGGCACAGAAATGTTATTTTTGTGGCCAGGCAAAACACCCCAGAGCACGCTGCCCGGCGAGAAACACTACCTGCTCTGGCTGCGGGAAGAAAGGACACTATGTCAGCGCCTGCAAAGGTAAAACCGCTAACGCCAGCAGCGCCGTGTGTGAACCGTGGGGGCAGCCATCTTGTCCACCATCTTGGGCTCCCCCAGCCGCGTGGGGATCGGGACCATGGGCGCCGCCATTTTGTCCGCCATCTCGGACGTCTCCAACTTCAACCACGGGGGACCCGGACTCAACCACCGCCTCATCTGACGACCACATCGACTCGCTCGACCATACGCTGGCCTCCGTGACGCTGGACCAATCTCTCCCTCATCAACTGTCCAGGTCCATGATGGACATTAAGGTAAACGGCCGCGCCACTACCTGCCTTTTTGACAGCGGGAGCACGGAAAGCTTTATCCACCCCGACACGGTGCGCAGTTACTCTCTCCCGGTCCTGCCGACGCGACATCGGATCTCTTTGGCTTCCAAAGCCCAGTCAGCGGACGTCGGTGGCTACTGTGTAGTGACCCTTTCAGTAAGGGGCACAGAATACAAAAATTTTAAACTCCTGGTCCTGCCCCATCTTTGCGCTGCCGTTCTACTGAGGTTGGATTTTCAGTGCAACCTTAAGAGTGTCACATTAGCGTACGACGGACCCCTCCCCCCACTCACAGTCTGCAGCCAGCAGCTTTTAAATCGCCCGCCGCGCACCATTTGCAGCCTCTCCACCCTTAAAGTCCCCCCCCCCTCCTTGTTCGCTAACCTCACCTGCGACTGTAAGCCCATCACTACCAAAAGCAGGCGTTACAGTGCTGGGGATAGTAGCTTCATTAAATCCGAGGTAGCAAGACTCCTGAAGGAAGGGATTATTGAAAGTAGCACCAGCCCATGGCGAGCACAAGTGGTGGTAGTGAAGACTGGCGAAAAACAGCGCCTAGTTATTGACTACAGCCAGACGATCAATCGCTACACCCAGCTAGATGCATACCCACTCCCCCGCATATCTGACATGGTCAATCAGATAGCACAATACCGGGTGTTCTCGACGATTGATCTGAAGTCGGCATACCACCAGCTCCCCATCAGGGCTGAGGACCGCCAGTACACAGCTTTTGAAGCTGACGGTCGTCTCTACCACTTCTTCAGAGTTCCCTTCGGTGTCACCAACGGGGTTTCAGTCTTCCAACGGGAGATGGACCGGATGGTCGACCAGAACGCGCTCCAGGCCACTTTCCCCTATCTAGAAAACGTCACCATCTGCGGCCGCGACCAGCAGGACCATGATGTTAATCTAGAAAAATTCCTCCGTACGGCCCAGCGGCTGAACCTAACACACAACAAGGACAAATGTATGTTTCGTACCAAGCGCCTTGCCATTCTTGGCTGTGTAGTGGAGAACGGAGTCATCGGCCCCGACCCCGACAGGATGCGCCCCCTTATGGAGCTCCCCCTCCCCCACTGCCAAAAAGCACTGAAGAGATGCCTAGGGTTTTTCTCGTACTATGCTCAGTGGGTGCCCAACTATGCGGACAAAGCCAGACCCCTCATCAAGTCCACCTCCTTCCCCCTGACAGCAGAGGCCTGTGCAGCCTTCACTCTCATAAAAGGAGATATTGCGAAGGCCACAATGCACGCAGTGGATGAGTCCATCCCTTTCCAAGTGGAGAGCGACGCATCCGACTTTGCCCTAGCTGCAACACTTAGCCAGGCGGGGAGACCCGTGGCCTTTTTCTCAAGGACCCTCCAGGGCCCCGAGATTCGACACTCCTCTGTTGAAAAGGCGGCCCAGGCCATTGTGGAAGCTGTGCGACATTGGAGGCATTACCTGGCCGGAAAACGATTTACCCTGCTCACTGACCAGCGTTCAGTAGCTTTTATGTTTAATAATAAGCAGAGGGGCAAAATCAAGAACGACAAGATCTTGAGGTGGAGAATCGAACTCTCCACCTACAATTACGATATCTTGTACCGGCCTGGGAAACTCAATGAGCCCCCAGATGCCCTATCACGTGGTACATGCACCAACGCGCAGGTCGATAGACTGAAGACCCTCCACAATGACCTCTGCCACCCGGGGGTCACCAGGTTTTTTCACTTCATCAAATCCCGTAACCTGCCCTACTCCATCGAGGAGGTCAGGACCATGACCAGGAACTGCCAAATCTGTGCTGAGTGCAAACCGCATTTTTATAGGCCAGACAGAGCAAGCCTGATCAAAGCCACGCGCCCTTTTGAACGGCTGAGCGTCGATTTTAAAGGGCCCCTCCCCTCCTCCGACCGCAATGTGTACTTCCTCAACATAATTGATGAGTACTCCCGTTTCCCGTTTGCCATCCCTTGCTCAGACATGACCAGTACCACGGTCATTAAATGTCTGAATGACCTCTTCGCCTTGTTCGGTTTCCCTAGCTATATTCATAGCGACAGGGGCTCATCCTTTATGAGCGACGAACTCCGGCAGTACCTGCTCTCGAGAGGTATCGCTACAAGCAGGACCACCAGCTACAACCCCCGGGGGAATGGCCAGGTGGAAAGGGAGAATGCGACGGTCTGGAAGGCAGTCCTTTTAAACTTGAAATCTAAGGGCCTTCTGACCTCTCGCTGGCAGGAAGTCCTCCCTGCGGTGCTCCATTCCATTCGGTCACTGCTCTGTACAGCCACCAATGCTACCCCTCACGAGAGAATGTTCTCCTTCCCCAGGAAGTCCACATCGGGGATCTCGTTACCGACATGGCTGACTTCTCCAGGACCCGTCCTACTGCGGAAGCACGTGAGGTCCCATAAGACGGACCCCCTGGTCGAGAGGGTGAGCCTCCTCCATGCCAACCCTCAGTATGCTTACGTGGTGTACCCGGACGGGCGGGAGGACACAGTCTCCATACGAGACCTCGCACCTTCGGGTGCTCCCGAAACACCCCCCTCGCCATCCACCACTACCCACACCTACCCCCAGTATGCTTACGTAGCGTACCCGGACGGGCGGGAGGACACAGCTCCCACACGAGATCTCGCACCTTTGGGTGCCCCGAAACACTACCATTGCCATCCACCACTACCCACAACCCAACCCCGCTAGACGGCATGCCGCAGCCCCAGGACCCGTCATTGACCACCCAACCACTCAATGAGACGCCAGACTCAACGTTGGATGCTGCACCATCACCGCCACCACCACGACGATCAGGACGGCATACAAGGCCACCTGATAGACTTACTTACACGAACCTTTAGTACACTTCACCCCGCCGGACTCAATTTTAAACAAGGGGTGAATGTGGTAAACCACTGTTGTTGTTGTTGTTGTTGTTATTGTTATAACACACTGTTGTACCTATGCATGCCTCAACATGTCTCGGCTGGCTCCACCCACACAGGCCCAGGTATAAAGGTGATTGACCTGCAGCCCCCTGCCTTCTTGGAACCCAGTCAACCACGAGAGGCATGCTCTGTTCTTTGCTAATAAAAGCCTTTAGTTACTCTCTTAACTCTCAGTCTTTTATGAGTAATTGATAGCGCATCAATTACACCCACTGAACACCCTACTGCAAACAGGGGTACCATGGAAGTGGGATGACGAACGGAGACGAGCTTTCCAGAAGTGTAAAGAATTGATCACATCAAAAGAGGTGTTGGTCCATTTCAACCCAGCACTACCAATTCGTTTGGCATGTGATGCATCACCCTATGGCATTGGAGCGGTGCTGTCGCACAAATTCCCAGACGGGTTGGAGAGGACAGTAGCCTTTGCGTCTTGGTCACTAACCTCAGCCGAGCGCAACTACGCCCAGATTGACAGGGAGGCCCTCAGCCTAGTATGGGGAGTAAAAAAATTCAACCACTATCTGCATGGACAGAAGTTCACCTTGCTGACTGACCACCAACCACTTGTCTCCATCATTAATCCTAAGAAGGGCGTGCCAGTAATGACTGCACAGCGGTTACAAAGATGGTCCCTGTTTCTAGGGGCGAATCAATATGAAATAGAATATAAAGGCACGAGACAGCATGGGAATGCTGATGGGCTATCGCGCCTGCCACTGCCTACTGTGGAGGAAGCACCAACAGTGGACCCTATCGAGATATTTTATTTGTCGATAATTGAATGATTGCCAGTAACAAACGCGGATATAGAGAAGGAGACCCGCAATGATCCGACGCTGTCACGGGTATATGAATTGACGGTGAGGGGATGGCAAACACATGGCGACTCACTGTTGCCAGCATTCTCATCCAGAAGAGAACAGCTGTCAGTATGCCAGGGGACAGTGATGTGTGGATCCAGAGTGGTGATTCCACCCAAGTTAAGGGAGAGAGTGCTAAATGAGCTGCATGAAGGTCATCTGGGGGGAGTGAAAATGAAAAGCCTAGCTAGGGCTTATGTGTGGTGGCCGGGAATCGATCAACAAATCGAAGACCTAACTAAGAGCTGCTTTGGATGCCAGAAGGTCCAAAATGCACCACCACATGCCCCTCTACACCCATGGGAGTGGCCCTCCTCTCCATGGCAACGGGTGCACATTGATTTCGCTGGTCCATTCATGGACTCAATGTTCTTAATAGCAGTGGATGCTCATTCAAAGTGGCCTGAGGTGATAAAGATGTCTTCAACCACTACAGAGAAAATGATTGCAGTCCTATGGACCATATTTGCCAGAAACGGGTTGCCAGAGCAGATCTGCTCTGATAATGGACCACAGTCTGTGTCCGACGAGTTCCAAAAATTCATGAAAAGGAATGGGGTAAGGCATTACACATCCGCCCCGTATGATCCAGCCACCAATGGATTGGCTGAGAGGTTCGTACAAACCTTTAAGAAGGCGATAAAGGCCATGTGCGATGAGGAAATTCCACTACAGCATAAGATGGACAATTTCTTATTAGCCTACCGATCACGACACATGCAGTTACCAACCAGACCCCGGCCATGATGTTCTTTAACCGAAGGTTGAGATCTCGTCTGGACTTGCTCAGACCAAATGTGCAAAGAAATGTTGAGGACAAACAATTCCAGCACATCAACGAGAAGCCGACAAGGAGCTTCAATGTAGGGCAACCAGTCTTGGCCCGGGACTATCGAACAGAGAAGTGGCAACCCGGAATGATATGTACAAGGCAGGGGCCATTAATGTACACAGTGAATGTCGGGGAGAACATTGTGAGACGCTACGTCGATCAGATCTTAGCATCACAGGAATGCGTCAACCCCATGTCTCGAGTACCTGGGGGTGAACCCGACATACCGGTAGTATCTACTTCAGACCCAGTAGCAGTGGAACCCGATGACCTACCCGATGAAAGGGGGTCAGAATCGCCTCTGCACCAAGAACAAGAACCTCCGGAAAGGCGCTATCCCGAAAGGGTCAGAAAGCCGCCCCAAAGACTGAATCTATAAATGGACTTTTGTTATTCAATGTACATGTAAAAATGTAATTGTTATTTGAATATTAATGGGGTATTATTAATCTAAAAAGGGAGGAATTGTAGTGTATGTGCTTTAAGTCAGAACTACTTTTTACAGCTCCTGTATACTGTAGTACCGGCAGTGACCACACCGGTATATAAGCTGTGCGCATGCCTCTGTACCCCAGTCTAGAGATTACCCTCCTCCAGTAAAGACCTGTTATTTGTTTATGTACAGCATCCGTGTAATTTTTTATCCACTGAACCACGGATCTAACATAGAGCTTTCAAGATCTGATAGCTGCTATTACACCAGCCAGCCTGCTGATCAATAGCACCACAGGTCCAGAATAGACCTGCCTGAAACTGCCTTTTCTCAAGAAAGAAACAGGTGCCATGCATCTTGATACGCTTATCAATTACTCCATAAAAGACGATGAATCAGGAAGGTGATGAAAAGGCTTTTATTAACTAGAGAACAGAGCATGCCTCTCGTGGGTGGCTGGTCCCAAGAAGGAAGTGAGTCGGCAAAACCCCCACCTTTATACCTGGTCATGTGGGCGGAGTCAGCTGAGGCATGCCTTGGTACACAGCGCCACCCAGAGGTAACAATATACAATAACAGTGGTTTACCACATTCACCCCTTGTTTAAAATTAAGTCCGGCGGGGTGAAGGGTACTAAAAGTTCATGTAGTTAAGTCTATCAGGAGGCCTTGTCTGACGTCCTGATCGTCGTGGTGGCGGCGGCGGTGTTGCAGCATCCAACGTTGGATCTGGTGTCTGGGTGGTCAACGAAGGGTCCTGGGGCTCCGGCATGTCGTCGACAGGGGTTGGATTGGGAGGGGTGGTGGGGGATAATGGTGGTAGTTCAGGGGTACCCGAGGGTGCGAGATCTCATATGGAGACCGTGTCCTCCCGCCCGTCTGGGTATGTCACCCAGGCATACTGGGGGTTGGCGTGTAGGAGGTGCACCCTCTCAACCAGGGGGTCCGTTTTATGGGTCCTTACGTGCCTCCGCAGTAGGACGGGCCCAGGAGAAGTCAGCCATGCCGGTAGCGAGGTTCCCGATGTGGACTTCCTGGGGAAAGCGAACATTTGCTCATGAGGGGTGGCATTAGTGGCAGTACAAAGCAGTGACCGGATGGAGTGGAGTGCCGCAGGGAGGACCTCCTGCCAGCGAGAGGTCGGAAGGTCCTTAGATTTTAAGGCTAAGAGGACGGCCTTCCAAACCGTCGCATTCTCTCTTTCCACCTGGCCGTTCCCCCGGGGGTTGTAGCTGGTGGTTCTGCTCGTAGCAATACCTCTCGCTAGCAGGTACTGCCGAAGTTCGTCGCTCATGAAAGATGAGCCCCTGTCGCTATGTATATAGCTAGGGAACCCGAACAAGGCGAAGAGGTCATTCAGACATTTGATGACCGTGGTACTGGTCATGTCTGGGCAAGGGATGGCAAACGGGAAATGGGAGTACTCATCAATTATGTTGAGGAAGTACACATTGCGGTCAGAGGAGGGGAGGGGCCCTTTAAAATCGACGCTCAGGCGCTCGAAGGGGCGAGTGGCCTTGATCAGGCTTGCTCTGTCCGGCCTATAAAAGTGCAGTTTGCACTCGGCACAGATTTGGCAGTTCCTGGTCATGGTCCTGACCTCCTCGATGGAGTAGGGCAGGTTACGGGATTTGATGAAATGGAAGAACCTGGTGACCCCCGGGTGGCAGAGGTCATTGTGGAGGGTCTGCAGTCTATCAACCTGCGCGTTGGCACATGTACCACGTGATAGGGCGTCTGGGGGCTCATTTAGTTTCCCGGGCCGGTACAAGATATCATAATTGTAGGTGGAGAGTTCGATTCTCCACCTCAAGATCTTGTCGTTCTTGATTTTGCCCCTCTGCTTATTATTAAACATAAAAGCTACTGAACGCTGGTCAGTGAGCAGGGTAAACCGTTTTCCGGCCAGGTAATGCCTCCAGTGACGCACCGCTTCCACAATAGCCTGGGCCTCCTTTTCGACAGAGGAGTGTCGGGTCTCGGGGCCCTGGAGGGTCCTTGAGAAAAAGGCCACGGGTCTGCCCGCCTGGTTAAGGGTCGCAGCTAGGGCGAAGTCGGATGCATCGCTCTCCACTTGGAAGGGGATCGACTCATCCACTGCGTGCATTGTGGCCTTCGCGATATCGCTCTTGATAAGAGTGAAGGCTGCACACGCCTCTGGTGTCAGGGGGAAGGAGGTGGATTTGATGAGGGGTCTAGCTTTGTCTGCATAGTGGGGCACCCACTGGGCATAGTAGGAGAAAAACCCCAGGCATCTCTTCAGTGCTTTTTGGCAGTGGGGGAGGGGTAGCTCCATTAGGGGGCGCATTCTGTCGGGGTCGGGCCCGATGACTCCGTTCTCCACCACGCAGCCGAGAATGGCGAGGCGTTTGGTGCGAAACATACATTTCTCTTTATTGTACGTTAGGTTCAGCCGTTGGGCCGTACGGAGGAATTTTTCTAGATTAACGTCATGGTCCTGCTGGTCTTGGCCACAGATGGTGACGTTATCCAGATAGGGAAAGGTGGCCTGCAGCGCGTTCTCGTCAACCATCCAGTCCATCTCCCTTTGGAAGACCGAAACCCCGTTGGTGACGCCGAAGGGAACCCTAAGGAAGTGGTAGAGGCGGCCGTTCGCCTCGACGGCAGTATACTGGCGGTCCTCATGGCGGATGGGGAGCTGGTGGTGTGCTGACTTAAGGTCAATGGTGGAGAATACTTTGTATTGCGCAATCTGGTTGACCATATCAGATATGCGAGGAAGGGGGTATGCGTCCAGCTGAGTGTACCGGTTTATGGTTTGGCTGTAGTCAATGACCAGGCGGCGTTTATCAGTGGTTTTAACGACTACAACCTGGGCTCGCCAGGGGCTAGTGCTCCCTTCGATAATGCCCTCCTTCAAGAGCCGCTCCACCTCAGAGCTAATGAAAGCTCTGTCCCGGGCGCTGTACCGCCTGCTCTTGGTAGCGATGGGTTTACAGTCGTGGGTGAGGTTAGCGAACAAGGGAGGGGGAGGGACTTTTAGTGTGGAAAGGCTGCAGGTGGTTTGCGGCGGGCGATTTAAAAGGTGTTGGTTGCAGACTGTGAGTGGGGGGAGGGGTCCACCGTATGCTAATGTGACACTTTTAAGGTGGCACTGAAAATCCAACCCTAGCAGCACGGCAGCGCAGAGACGGGGCAGGGCTAGAAGTTTAAAATTTTTATATTCTGTGCCCCCAACCGAAAGGGTCACCACACAGTAGCCGCCGACGTCCATTGAATGGGACTTGGACGCCATAGAAATCCGATGGCGCGTCGGCAGGACCGTGAGGGAGTGGCTATGTACCGTGTCTGGGTGAATAAAACTCTCTGTGCTCCCGCTGTCGATTAGGCAAGTGGTGGCGCGGCCGTTTACCGTGATATCCATCATGGAGCTGGATAGATGATGAGGGATGGCTTGATCCAGCGTAACGGAGGCCAGTGTATGGCTTAGTGAGTCGGTATGGTCGTCCGACGAGACGGTGGTCGAGTCCGGAGACGAAGTGGCGGTTGAGTGCGGCGGATAAAATGGCGGCGGCCATGCGGCCGGAGGTGCACAAAATGGCGGATAAGATGGCTGCCCCCATGGTTCGCATGCGGCGCTGCTGGCGTTCGCTGGTTTCCCCCTGCAGGCATTGGCGTAATGGCCTTTCTTCCCGCAGCCCGAGCAGGTAGCGGTCTTAGCCGGGCAGTGCGCTCTAGGGTGTTTTAACTGGCCACAGAAATAGCATTTTTGGGCCTGGTTACGGGGCATCGCTGCGGTTCTTACCGGGGGCGGCTGTCCCAGTTGATTTCGGGACATCGCTGCAGCAGTTGGTGCCGGGGGCGGCGGTCCCATGTCCCACGGTCGCGATGGCCATGGCGCGGCGCCGTTACGTGAGTATGCTTCGAGGTTTCGGTGGGCCGCATCTAGCGAGAGCGCAAGGGCTACGGCCGTCTTCAGGTCGAGCTCCTTGCTTTCGAGCAGTCTCTGCCGGGAGTAGTCGGACTGGAGGCCCCTGACGAAGGCATCACAAGTAAGTCCCTCCGCGTGCCCCGCAGCCGTTACCTCCTTACAGTCGCAGTCTCTGCAGAGTGTCTGTAACGCCCGTAAAAATGCCTCTACCGATTCCCCCGGTTGCTGCCTGCGGGATCCCAAGAGGTGTCTGGCGTAAACCGTGTTCACTCGGCGCGTGTATTGCCCTTTTTGTAGTTCGAGGGCCGCCGTGTACGTAGTAGCGTCCCGGATGAGCGTATATACTTGAGGGCTCACCTGGGCAGTCAAAACTTTTAGTTTGTTCTCCTCCGATGTCACGGCGGAGGCTCCTAGGAAGGATTCAAAGCAGCTCAGCCAGTGTTCGAAATTGGTTGATGAATCCGCTGCTTGAGGGTCGAGGTCCAGGCATGCCGGTCTGAGGGCTCGCAGCAACGCCTGCTGTTGTTGCTGTTCAGGTGTCGCCATTTTACTTCTAGTTAATAAAATTGATACGCTTATCAATTACTCCATAAAAGACGATGAATCAGGAAGGTGATGAAAAGGCTTTTATTAACTAGAGAACAGAGCATGCCTCTCGTGGGTGGCTGGTCCCAAGAAAGAAGTGAGTCAGCGAAACCCCCACCTTTATACCTGGTCATGTGGGCGGAGTCAGCTGAGGCATGCCTTGGTACACAGCGCCACCCAGAGGTAACAATATACAATAACAGTGGTTTACCACACATCTGACCTCAGAGCACCGCACCAGTGGCACATAGGAGGTGACACCAGACTGCCCAGGATCAATCTGCAGAGATGCAGCCAGCAGTGGATTTCTTCCAGGATCAAGCTGCCAGAAGAAGAGGGCCATCTCAGTACCATGAGCCTTTTGTAGCACATGAGTAGACAACCAACTCTCATGATACTGCACCTAGGAGAACCACTGGAATAGATGAAGGAAAGGCACATTGAGACATCCAGTGGAAGATTGTGTTAGGAGAGAGGTTGGTTTCTGTCCACTTTGAATGTTTATTATATTAAAGGAGAATGTACACTTACGCCATGCTTTGTTATTTATGGAGATTAGAGTCATTCAGGAAAGGGTGCACTTTTTTTATATTGTCTTGTTCCATCAGATGATGAAGGTTTGCATGATCATTACATAGAATTACATAGAATATACAGTACAGGAACAGGAAATTGGTGACAACATCAGAAGTATTCATGTAGATCAAATAATCTCTGCTAGAGATGATCCAAGACATGATCCTGAATCACTTTATCATGAACACATACAAGGGGGGCACGGTGGCATAGTGGTTAGCACTGTTGCCTCACAGCGCCAGGAACCCGGGTTCAAATCTGGCCTCGGCGACTGTCTGTGTGGAATTTGCACATTCTCCCTGTGTCTGCGTGGGTTTCCTCCCACAGTCCAAAGATGTGCAGGTTAGGTTGATTTGGCTATGATAAATTGACCCTTAGTGTTAGGGGATTAAATACGTGGGGTTACGGGGATAGGGTGGGATATGTGTCGGTGCAGGCTCGATGGGCCGAAATGGCCTCTATCTGCACTGTGGAGATTCTGTGATGAGTTTGACTCCATTCAGACTTCAGTAACTGAAATACCAGGTTCAAGCAAATCTGAAATAGAAACAGGATCATCTTTCAGTTTGGAACCAAAAAAAAAGCCTGAAAATTGGTTCAACACCAAAACCTTCTGTGAGGAGATCAGGAAGGCTCCACAAACCTGTTATTAAACTGAATTTGTAGTTCATTTTTTTAAAAAGCCAGGAGTTTTTGTTGTGTGGTACATGTAATGCTGGGAAAGGTGGGACCATAGCTTTGTTGTATTTGAGAGGGGAATATACACATTTTTTTAAGGGGAAAGCAGTGTAATGTATTATCACATGGTTTGTCACATGGTTTAGTATGAGCATGCTCAGTTCGCTCTAGCCTACTAAACAAGCACATGGACGAGCAACTCATCGTGTCTCTGTCCTTTATTTGTTCTACCCACATATATTACAGCCATCATCACCCCTCTCCTCAAAAAAACAACCCTGGACCCCTTCGTCCTTGCATAATATTGCCCCATCTCCAACCTCCCTTTCATCTCCAAAGTCCTTCAACGTGTTGTTGGATCTACAATCCATGACGATCTTTTCCAGAACTCATTGTTTGAATCCCTCCAATCATGTTTCTGCCCCCACCACAGTACCAAAATGGATCTTACCATGGTCACAAATGACATCCTAATTGATTGTGACAAAAGAAAACGATCCCTTCCCATCCTTCTCGACCTGTCTACATTCTTTGACATAGTTAACCACAATATTCTGCTCCAATGCCTCTCCACCATAGTCCAGCTGAACGGGATTGCACTCGCCTGGTTTCATTCCTATCTTTCCAGCCACAACCGTAGAATCACCTGCAATGGCTTCTTTTCCCAGTGTGCCCCAAGGATCTATCCTTAGCCCCTCCTATTTCTCATCTACATGCTGCCCCTCAGTGACATCATCCGGTGACACAGCGTTAGTTTTAACATATACGCTTATGATACCCAGCTCTACCTCTCCTCCATGTCACTCGAACCCTCCACCGTCTCTATACTGTCAGACTGCTTGTCCAAAATTCAGCACTGGATGAGCAGAAATTTCCTCCAATTAAATATAGGGAAGACCGAAACCATTGGCTGGAATTTTCTGTAACTGGGCGGGTCGGTTGCGGGCTGACGTCGCAGCGGATCGCGACCCCGTTCCTCATTTCATCCCATTCCTGAGATCAACTTTCCGTTAATCGCGCCTATTAAGGCAGCTCTGCGCGTTACCCGGCTATCAAAGGTTGTAATCTCTGGATTACTCCCGGTGCCACGTGCTAGTGAGTACAGGAATAGGAGGATAGAGCAGATGAATGCGTGGAAGGAGGGCTTTAGTTTCCTGGATCACTGGGTCCGCTTCTGGCGAAGGTGGGAACTGTACAAGTCAGTCGGGTTGCAACTGAGCAGGACCAACATCCTTGTGGGGAGGTTTGCTAGTACTGCTGTGGGGGGGTGGGTGGTTAAACTAACTTGGCAGGGGGATGGAATAGGGAGTGGAGCTATAGTAGGGGGTGATGCACAGCCAAATGTAGAGGAAGAAAACAAGTCAGCCTGGAAGGCAGAGCAAATATGTAATGGCACAAGGGAGTACGGCAAGGCTGGATGGCTTTTATTTTAATGCAAGGAGTCTTGCGAGTAAGGCAGATGAATTGAAGGTGTTGATGAACACATGGGAGTATGATATTGTTGCTATCACAGAGACATGGTTGAGGGAGGGGCAGGACTGGCAGCTCAATATTCTGGGGTATAGAATCTTCAGGCAAGACAGAGAGGGGTGTAAAAGAGGAGGGGGTGTTGCAATATTAATCAAGCAGTCAATTACTGCTGTAAGGAGGGATGATATCTTAGCAGGTTCCTCTAATGAGGCCATATGGTTAGAACTTAAAAACAAAAAGTGGGCAAGCACTTTGCTGGGAGTGTACTATAGGCCCCCAAACAGTCAGGGGGAGATAGAGGAACAGATATGTAGGCAAATCTCAGAGAAGCATAGAAATAATAGGGTAATAATAGTAGGGGTTTTCAACTTCCCCAATGGCCCAGAAATGCGGGTCTCCACGGGTGAGTACACACGGGGTACTCACCCGTAAGCCCAATGGAAGTGCCGGTTTCGAGCATGCACTGCGCATGCGTGGGAGAACAGCACTTCTGTTCCCCTGAAAGAAGGGGTTCAGATGTCGAACTCGTGCGCAGGAGAGGCTGCGCGTGCGCATCGAGCTTACGTTTTTTTTGCAGGTTTTCCCGGGAGGGTACGTCTCCAGAAGTTAGACATGTAAAAAGCAGTCACAAGGCCTGCTTTTTACAAGGTAAGTGGTGAATTAATTAAAATTAAAACATTTTTTCCATAGGTTTATTATTTTTAAATATTTAAAGAAAGGTATATTTATTTTTAGCCCCATTAGAAAATGTAATTAATTTTTTTTTAAATTTAAATTATTGTTTAAAATAATTATTTCATGTAATTTATAGTTTATTTTTAAAATGTGAGTTTTTTTTCTTTATTTGAATATTTAGTGATATTTTGGGGCTCATAGTATTTATAGGTATGACAGGTCTTCCTGTTAAACTTATGAATGGAGCATTCCCTGCTGCCATTGGCTCTCCATGGCCCACGTGATCCCAGGGGACGCATCGAACTAACTGCGCCCCTGGGATACACAAGCACTGCGCGTCAGCAGCTGGAGGATGCCCAGGATCGGAATCCCACAGCTCAATGGCCGGCGCAGTAGTTAAGTGCAGGTCGGGGGCTTGCACCCGCGGGAAGCCCCTGACCCGAATTTCTGGGCCAATGAATGGTAGGACCCTAGGAAGGACAAAGGATCAGAGGGACTTTGGTGTGCATGTATATAGATCCCTGAAGGCAGCAGGACAGGTAGATAAGGTGGTTAAAAATGCATATGGGATACTTGCCTTCATTAGCTGAGGCATAGAATATAAGAGCAGGGAGGTTATGATGGCACTGTACAAAACGTTAGTTAGGCCACAGGTGGAATACTGTGTGCAGTTCTGGTTACCACACTATAGGAAGGATGTGATTGCATTAGAGAGGGTGCAGGGGAGATTCACCAGGATGTTACCTGGGCTGGAGCGCTTCAGCTATGAAGAGCGACTGGACAGGCTGCGGTTGTTTTCCTTAGAGCAGAGAAGGCTGAGGGGGGACCTGATTGAGGTGTACAAAATTATGAGGGGCATAGATAGGGTAGATATAAAGGAACTTTTCCCCTTAGTAGAGGGGTCAATAACCAGGGGGCATGGTTTCAAGGTAAGGGGCAGGAGGTTTAGAGGGGATTTGAGGAAAAACTTTTTCACCCAGAGGGTGGCTGGCATCTGGAACTCACTGCCTGAAAGGATGGTAGAGGCAGGAACCCTTACAACATTCAAGAAGCATTTAGATGAGCACTTGAAATGCCATAGCATAGAAGGCTATGGACCAAGTGCTGTAAAATGGGATTAGAATAGACAGGGCTTGCTATATAACTCTATTGCCTAGAAATTCAGTAGTGCCCCGTTTGGGGTGCCAGCCTCGCCAGGGCGCAAAAAGTAGCGCCCCGGAAGCAGTCGCGGCCGCTCGCCGGAAATTCAGTTTGCGCGCCCCAGAGGGAAGCGCGTGCTACTGGAGGCGCCCCGCATCCCTCTTGGGGCGTTGCAGCTGAATATCGCTGCGCAACGTGCCGCAGCGCCACACGCTGCGGCATGGCGCACTGCATTACTGCAGGCCTTCCTCCCCTTCTTAAAGGGGAGGGGCCTTGTGCAGCGCGATCGAGGATCGCGAGTGCCGGCAAAAGAGCCCAGCACCGAGGAGACGTGCCGGGCTCTTGGAATGCAGCTGGCACTCCACGGGGTGGGGGGGCTCAGGAGGCCGGGGACGGCAACGCGGAGAGGTGCTGGCAGGCAGCCAGCAAACAAAATGGCCACCCCGCATCTCTCCTTTAATTAACGCCTCTACCGCCGCAGGTTGACTCCCTGAACCGGTCGCAAATAGCGTCCGGCGTTAAAGCAGGGGCGCATCTAAATTTCACGATCGGGGCGCTAGCGGGGCGCTGCGCACTTCGATGACATCATCAGTAGCGGCGCAGCGCTAACGGCTAGCGCTGCCATTAGCGTCCCGCTAACTTTAGCAGGCAGCATGGCCAGTGGCTTCCGACCCACTTAGCGCCCTCTTAAGGTGCTAATGGGTGGCGCAGCCCACTGAATTTCTAGGCCTATGATTCTATTAAATGGTGCGGGTCTGATGATGTCATCAATGACGTGTTTTCAGACGGGATATTTAAAGGGTCCAAGGCCACATTTCATTTGAAGGTTCATCGAGGAATGTGCAGGCAGCACACTGGACAATTGGAGTGTTCCAGACACTTGCAAACATGACTGTACAAAGTCAGAGGGCTGCACCCACGTTCACAGATGACTCCCTCCATATGTTTGTGGAGGGAGTGAGAGCATGCAAGGAGGTTCTCTTCCCTTCGGATGTGCGGAAAAGACCTCTCCAGCAGACCAAAGGAGCCTGGTTGGAGATTGCAGAGGAGGTGAACAGCAGGGATGTGGTCAGGAGGTGGGTGCAGTGCTGGAAGAGTTTGAATTATCTCATTAAATCAGGAAAGGTGAGTGCAAAGCCGCACTCAACTTCATCCTGCTGTGCCTGTCACCACATCCCCATCACCCTGCCTTCCCAAGCCTGCTCCTGCATGTCCTTACTCACACCAACACACCTTGCACCTCCACCCATCCCTTTCAATTCAATTCAATTTTATTTGCCATATGTAACCAGTACAAGTACAATTACAATGGAATGCTTACTTGCCGTAGGGACACGTCAGCTACTCATACAGCGCCATGTTCAGAAAGTCAATACAATGGCTTCCAGTGGCAGTGGGAGCACGATGTCCCTCAGCCGCTCCGTCCTCCTCATCACCGTGGCCTCCTCCTCACTGTTGCCAGCTCCAAATGGTGGCCTGCTTCTCCCGCTCACGATCCGACCTCCGGCCGCCATGCCCGGCTCCCCTCCTCCCAGTCGGACTGCGAGCTTCCCGCCATGGAGCTGCCGGCCGACATGCTGCAGCGGGTCGTCGTGGCTGCTGTTGCTGCTCGTTGCGCTGCACTGCCTCTGCCCGACTCGCCGAACACATCATCAGGATATGAATGCTCCAGTCGTCGCGGCCTCCTCCTCACCATTGCCGGCTTCACGGTCCGACGGCCCGGTGCCTGCTTCTCCCTCTCACGATTCGGCCTCTGGCCGCCATGCTCGGCTCCCCTCCTCCCAGTCGGAATGCCTTCCCGCCGAGGAGCTGCCAGCCGACGTGCTCCAGCGGATCGTCGTGGTTGCTGCTGCTGCTCGCCGCGCTGCACTGCCTCTGCCCAACTCGCCGAACACTTTGCTCCGGTTGCGGGAGCGAGCGGTGAGAGCTGGCCGCCCAAAGCAGGGAGAGCGCGCTCAGCACCGGACCGTCTCGGCCACCATCTTGACATTCTCGCTCTCTCTCTATCTACATTATCACATCCCCATCTGACTAACCACCCCTCACACTCACCCTCATCCTAGTGCAATCATGGCAACTGACACCACATGGCAAGGAGGCCACTTGGCATTGCCACTCCACTCCCTCTTAGTCACCCTCACAAGATGTAACCCATCCATTCCTCACACTCATTCCATCACTCTCATTTAACCTTCTTTTCTTTCGCTCCTTGCAGGAGATCAGAGCCCAAAATGAGAAGGAGAGAGAGAGAACTGGAGGTGGTCCTCCATCATTGGCCAACTTAACTGCAGCAGAGGAGTTCACCCTGGAAGTCTTAGGAGTCGCAGAGCAGCTGGCGGTGGGAGACGGGGAGAGGGGAACATTTCAGCAAACTGGTGGCAGAATTGCATCTCATGAAGGATGAGAAGGGATCGTTTACTTTTGTCATCCAATGAAACAGCATTATTTTTCACATGCACGCTGATGATACCCAGCTCTACCTCTGCTCTACCTCTCTCGAACCCTCCGCCGTCTCTATACTGTCAGACTTCTTGTCCAACATCCAGCACTGGATGAGCAGAAATTTCTTCCAATTAAATATAGGGAAGACCGAAGCCATTGGCTGGAATTTTCTGTACCTGGGTGGGTCAGGTGCAGGCGTTTGCTCATACAGCATTCACTCATATGGGGACTGATGTCAGCAGCCAGTGAACGTTCATCATATTCATAATGGTATCATTACCCATTCTTGATATGACATTTCTAAATCATCTCTTTACTCTCCCACAGGTCCATCAAGAGCCCCCCACTCTGTCCAGGAGGAAAAGGAAGACAACTCCTCAGAGAAGACTCCAGTCTCTGAGAGATCACTGTCACCAGACATAAGCGCACCCAGAACCAGCACACATATGCACACCTCAGTAGGTCCCATGCTAGATAGAGTAGTGTTGTCACCGGGTCTGTCACTAGTGAGCAAGAGCAGATGGTGGAGACAGGGACAGTATTGGAGACTCTTTGTCGGAGGGCGCAGGGCACTCCCAGCTCTGCTCAGCTGCATGCAGATGCTGAGCCTCAGGGACTATCCAGAAAAAGGGCGATCCTGGAGGTGCAGGAAGAAGTGCAGGGGGCTCTGACAGGTTTTGCGAGCGTGATGTCTGCAAATGTTCAGAGAATGGAGGAGTCCATCTACAACATGAGCACCACCATGTCGCAGGCGATGGCGGCTATATGCTCTTCCATTGAAAGGATGGCCACCTGCATGGAGCAGCTACATTGCCACTCACAGGAGCACATGCTATCTATGGAGAGTAGATAGCTATCTATGGAGCATAGATGTCAGACACTCATAGAATTCCTCTCTAGGCGGGCTGTCAGCATAGATGTGTGTTCTCATGGCCCCACTGTTGTGCAGCAAGGTGCTCTCCACCTCCTTGCTAGCAGGGAAGTGTGGGTAACCTATGAGAGGGATGATGGTGAGAGGGGATGTGGAAGTGGAGGCTCCTCTCAAAGCGCTCACACTTCTCCCCACATGTCTCCTGGGATTGCGATGGCCAAATCTACCCCTGCACTGTTGTAGGAGGAGCAGATTTTGGCAGGGTCATCACAGGCTTCAAAACCCAGAGGACACCCACCAAAAGTGTCTAAGTAGTCACAGCAGGGAAGTGAGCAGGCTGCCTCTACCTCTTCTAAAGCCACAGGGGTTGCACCTGGTAGAAGCACACATAATAGAAAGATGATACACAGTAGATGCACATGGGTAAACCCATGGGTGTTTTAGTAACTGTTTGTATGAAGTTTCCATTAATCTGATAAAAATTATACTTTTTACCACTTTCCGATCATGGCCAATTTTGTCTGCAACTTTGGAAGTGGCTTAATGAGTTGCAATGAATGGTGAGACATAACGTTGCCTCCAGCAAATGTGATCAGTGTGAAAGGAATGGCCTGGCCATTGTAGGGATGCTTTATGGTGTTGCTGTGGGGTGTTAGGAGCCTGGCGCAGCATGTGGCAGCCATATGGATGTAACGCCTGAAGTTAAGTAAATCTGGCCATGATGAGGCCATCACTGGCCTCCCGGGCAGCAATATGCTTGAGTGCTGGTGTCATCTGGACCGCAGGTTCCTCCAGCTCCTCTTCCTCCTCGTCTTCCAGCTGATGCTCCTCCTCCTCGTCCACCTCCTCTGAAGAGGCTGTGCACTCAGAGCCTTGCTCCTCATGCAGCGCTATTCCTGAAACATTAACTTTGTTTCTGTCTCCACAGATGCTGCCTGACCTGCTGAGTATTTCCACCATTTTCTGTTTTTATTTCAGATTTCCAGCATCCGCAGTACTTTCCTTTTGTATTTAATAGATGGCAGGTCAAGTAGAGATGACAGAAGCAAGCTGTCAATGGTGTAATAGGTTCTACCAATGAGGTGACAGTGGATCTCGACTTTGCTGAAAACACTTGCAACCTCTGGAAAGCTAAATCTGTGCTGACAATGAACTCAGCAACAGCATCTGCCTTAGCAAAGTAACCAGCTGTCAGGTGGGAGTATTGTTTGTGCTTTCCATGCTTTGCACTAATGAGTTGGCTCAATGGCCACTCAACTTCTGCATCAGGTTCACAGCCGTGGTTCCCGAGCTGCGTGATTCCCGTGCTCATCCAGGGAAATTTGAAAGGTAGGGTTAAAAAGACGCTTAAGTGTCTGACAAGTACCTCATAATCAGCTGAATTACCTCGGCCGCCTCTGCCGTTCGGGGCGTTGCCGCACTGGCAAACGCGCCAGAGGGAAAGGCTTGTGGAGGCGGGATGACGGCGGGTTCCTGACCTGCAAAAGGTTATTTCAACTTTCACTCCCGAGCCGCCTCCAATCCCGTTTGCATGGACACCAGGAAATTCTGACCACTGTCTTCGGTTAACGCCAAATACTCCATTCCCTTGCCATCGATTCGATTCCTCTCCCTGGCAATTCTCTGATGCTGACCAAGTCTGTTCGCAACCTTGGTGTCATAGTTGATCATGAATTGAGCTTCCTACCTCAAATCCGTTCCATCACTAAGACTGCCCATTTCCACCTTCCTAACATGGCCCGTCTCCACCCCTGCCTCAGCTTATCTGTTGCTGAAACGCTCATCCATGTCTTTTTTCCCTCTAGACATGACTATTCCTGGCTGGACTCCCTATTTCTACCCTCCATAAAATTAAGGTCATCCAAAACTCTCCCGCCTGTGTGCTAACTCGCACCAAGTCCCGCTCACCCATCTCCCCTGTCCTTGCCTACCTACACTGGCTCCCAGTTAAGTAACGACTCGATTTTAAAATTCTCATCCTTGTTTTCAAGTTCCTCTATAGCCTCACCCCTCCTTATCTCTGTAATCTTCTCCAGCCCTATAATCCCGAGACCTCTGCTCTCCACCTATTCTGGCATTTTGAACATCCCTGATTTTAAATGTACCACCATTGGTGGCCGTGCCTTCAGCTGCATAGGCCCTAAATTTTGGAATTCCCTCCCTAAATCTTTCCGCCTCTCCACTTCTCTTTCCTCCTTTAAGACATTCCTTAAAACCTACCACTTTGACCGAGCTTTTGGTCATCTACTCTAAAATCTCCTTATATGGCTTGGTGTCAATTTGGTTTTTTGATAACGCTCTTGTGAAGCGCCTTGGGACGTTTTATTACGTTAAAGGCGTTGTATAAATATAAGTTGTTGTTATTGTTGTTTCTCTGTTAAATCTGTGACTTACAATAAAGCTTTTTAAAAAGGGTTATTATATGGAGTATCTTCAGTGAAAGTTCTGACTTCAATTATAAGCATAGATTTTAATGAAATAGTTTAACAATTCAAGTCTTATTCCAGGATTTAAACCCACAATCTGGCTGATACTTCAGTGTAGTGCTGAGGGAGTGCTACACTGTTGGAGGTGCTCTCTTTCATATGGGACTTTAAACTGAAGCCTCAATGACTTGTTCAGGTGATGTAAAAGATCCCATTGCATGATTTCATGAAGTACAGAGGCGTTCTCCTGCTGTCTTGGCCAACAGTTATTCCTCAAGCAACACCACCAAATATGGATTAACTGCTCACTAATCTTGTTGTTGTTTGTGGGACCTTGCTGTGTGCAAATTGTGAGCCACATTTCCTGACATTACAACAGTGCCTACATTTCAAAGTAATCTATTGGCCATGAAACGCTTTGGGAGAGTTTGAGGATATGAAAAGCTGCTATATAAATGCAAGTTCTTTCTTCCTTATCGTTTTGAAATGTTCCATTTCTTAATCTCTACCTTTATATGTAAGCCACTACTTGTTTATTCTTTCCTTGTTTTCAAATCCCTCCATGGCCCCGTCCCTCCCTATCTCTGTAATCTCCTTCAGCCCCACAACCCCACGAGATATCTGCGCTCCTCTAATTCTGCCCTTTTGAGGATCCTTGATTATAATCGCTCAACCTTTGGTGGCCGTGCCTTCTGTTGCCTAGGCCCTAAGCTCTAGGATTCCCTGCCTAAACCTCTCCGCTGTTATGTTCATTAATAAATAGACATTCTTATTATGAACACAGCTAGCTTCTAGCTAGTTATTTATTCAGTACACGTTCTCGAGGTACAGTATCTGTAGAGATGCTGTATGTGTGCTCCTGTGTGCAGGCTGCCATTGTAGGGTTTTTTTTTCCTGCTCTCTTGCCCGTTCTGGCCTCCTGCCAGGCTTCATGCAAGAATTACCCTTGAGTGGTTCGACCCACTCCCCCTACGGTTCTAGACCTTGGACTTAGATGCAGAGAACAGTAGTGCAGAGAAAGGACTCAATAGACCAGGCTGAATAGCACGAAATGGATGCTTTTATTTTTAAACAGTTTGAAGCATTACAAAATACATGTCATAGGCACAGATTAAAGTAACTACAATCATGCACAAATTTAAGAACTTGACTCTATGGAAATGGGGAACACATGGCACATCGTAAAAGGGGAAACACATTACGATTTCCCTTAACTCCCTCCTCTATACCTAAACTAAGTTTCGACCTGGGGAACCTGGGATCATGCTCACCACTCTCGAAATCGCGAGAAAGGGGGTTCGCAGCCTTTTTTGGCACCGCTTTCCGTCGTCACGTGGATTTGGAAACTTCTGGCGCAGTTGATATTCTCTCTCTCTCTCTCTCTCTCTCTCTCGAGGTGATGGGGTAGACACAGCCTCGATGAGCGCTCGTCAAGGTTGAAGATCAGCTACAAGCTGTTGTCGATTTTGGTTCATGGAGCAGACCAACAACCAGATGGGATGTTGAGACACGGAAGTGTCAGGCCCGGACTGTCTTTTTGTCTCCGGCCTGGTCGGTTCTCCAGAGGGTTTCTTCTCCGTCGGCCTGGGTCGTCGATGATCTCCCGACCCCAGTACCCGGGCCACCCTCGTCGTCTTCTCGTCGTGGCCGAGCCTTGTTTGGCTGAACACCGACCACGTTGTCTTTTTACCGAAACCGTCCGTCTTTAAAAAGACGAAAACGTTTTCATCGATTCTGCATCTGCCGAAGTGGAAGAGGCGCCGATCCTGGCACCGTCCGTCCTTTGTTCGTTCCTTGTAGAAGAAGTCCTTGAAGAAGTAGAAGTCTGAAGTCGTCCAAGAAGAGGCAGCCGTGAAGTCAAGTTTGAAGTTGTTCCAGTCGAAGCCGAAGTAGCTCGAAGAAGTCGAAGTAACGTATATGGACTTTCAATCCATAGTTATACTCTTTTGGAACAGTCTTATCGCCCGCCAAATCATAGTCCTGTCTTTGTATTAATTTTGGCGGGCAGAAATCTCTGCAGGGGCGCTTTGTCTTGTAACGGAGCCGGTGATAACTTAAACTGGCCTTCCTGGCCGATAATGTCTTTTAATGTCCTTTGCATTGTCACTGCGGCTCGGTTCGCACATTGATCGGTCCGGAGATTTTCCTTGATGGCTGCTAAACGGTTTTTTCCTTTGTACAATAAATGGGTATAAGTGTTTTTGCATTGTCCGCCCATATCTTGATGGGCCCCATCCTGTACTTAGAATCCATTGAATATGTATGCTGTTCCTCTGAGTTTCGATTCCCAGATACTGGCTTTCGCCGGCTCACTGTCTTCAATCCACAAGCCTGTCTGGCTTGCAGTAACAGAAATAAAATGGTTCAGAAACTGATCACGGGGCCTGGTGGCCATTTTGTATGCCCTTTTATCAAAGGTTTTTCTGTGCAAGCTTACTTTGGTCAATAAACAGTCTTATTTTATCCAGTTTTCTTGCGTGATTTTTGCTGAAAATTGCGAATCTTACAGGCCCCCCCTGTGATACTGATAGCTTGCTTAAAGTATCAATAATCCTTGATGAGCAAATTTTCCCTGATTCCCCACATCCAAACATTCCTGGCACTTAGCTATCTATGACCCTCACGACACATGCAGTTCCCATTTCCGCAGAAAACGAAAATTACCTTTTGTACATTTGGACAATCATAGACAGCGTATTTTAAACTACAACACATTCACTTGTCAGATGTGCGGGGGTTGATACCCCCTGGCACCATCTGCATGCATCTTTTATTAATCCAAAAAAACTTAAGAACGACTAATAACATAACAATACTTATTTCCTTATAACCCAAAACAATCACAAAAAAATTTAAAATGGAGGGACGCTTAATCTTATACTAGCAGCTTAGAGTGGGGTATCTGCTTCCCCCATTCGCACATAGCGTTCTCTCCATTCTCCTGTGTTCTCGTGCCTTTGGAGGCGTTTGCCTCTTTTGCAATGCACGAAGAGCAAAAATATCACAATTAAAACCTGACATACTATTAGGATATGGGATGCTATTCTAATCCAGGCGGGGACCTCTATGTTGGTGAACAAGTCCCACCATGGTGGGATGGTTATGTCCAATATGTCTTTTCCTATCTCTAAAGTCTTCTGCTCCAGTGTGTAGAAATGTTTCTGTGAAACTATAACGGCTTTTAAAATCTTGGTGAGGTGTTCGGGAAGAGGGGGAATGACATAACCAAAATGCGCGACAAATCGTTGTAAGTCTGTGAAATTCTCTTTGATAGTGATGTGAACGGTGGAGGGCGCAGGAATGGGGACAATTCGTTGTTGTGCCACTTGAACCTCGGCCCTGGGTTTGAAACAGAAACTGCTATCACCGACCGAACACCACTCGTGTTGTCCATATCGGTACTGAGGCGCTGCAGTGGTGACGCAGTATGTCCCACCCCCGATATATGCTACCTGTGGGGGCACATGGTCCTCTGCCATTGCCTCCATGGTGCAATTCACCGGCTTTGCGCTAGCAGTCCTGAACCCGCACTGTGGTTTCAGAAAGGCGTTCAAGTGCTGGGGACACAAGATGATGTGTGCTCCCCGGCTCCGACATCCCGAGAGGTCGGTGCCTGTCATCGTACGCTCCCATCTGATGACGTAAGGCGGGACCGCTGCGTAACGAATGTGTGCGCCCCCCCGAATGACTCCAATGTTCTCTACTCTGTACACCGGGGCGGGCTTTGCTGCGGGACCCAACAGCGGCATTCTTACTACTATTCCCATAATAGTGTGATTTGAATGTCCGCAGTCCACTGGGACTGGGTATGCTTCTGCGGCTAGTCTGAGCTGGCACGGGCTTAATGCATTCTCAAAAGGGTGGAGCGCTTGCAAGTGCTTGTTGCTGATCCAGGACGGGACCAAACCCTGTTTTAAATCCTCAAGATTACTGCGGCCCTCGCCCAGTAACCACGCCCCGTACAGCACACAGGCCTCGTTTTGCGCAGCTTGATCGGACGCATTCCGATCCTCCTTAATGAGTGCATTTACCGTTCTCACGTGTTTCTCCAGCTCAGCAATTATGTCCTTAAAGTGTAGTGTCATGGCCTGGTCCTCATGCAACTCAGAACCCACTACCTTGTTTTCGTCTGTCAATATGTTCCTTAAATGGGCTTTTAAACCGTTGATCTGTGTCTGCAGCTCCACATTATCTAGAGCATTGACAACAGATGTCCCGGTATTAAAAGCAGTGAATATGTCATTTACAGTACCCCTTCTTTGCCTCCCGACTCGATCCAAAACTTCTGGCGGTGTGGTGTATAATTTGTCTCTGTCGATGTCGGCAAAGTCAAATTCGTAAAATTGTCTAAACATACGGGTTAACAGGACCTGGTTTAATGTTCCTTTTCTTTGGGACACCACTCCGGCAATCTTACCTCAGTGAGATTTAAAATCACTGAGGCCACCGCGTAGTGTACCCCTTGGTACAGCACCTGACCGGTGGGTACCAATACTAAACCGTTCCCGGGTCCCTTGGTGGTGGTTGGGCACCCTCCTTTCTGGGCTAGTGCTACCGGAAGCGTGGGCAGGGGCTTGCATGGGCGGGTGATGAGTTCAGTGGCGTTCACTGGAATAGGGGAGTGTGGGGCTCCGCACGCTCGAGTGCTAACATCCCATCTCATCCCCTTCCCTTCATCCTGCCACTGCCTCTGGAAGAAGATGGATACGCCCTTGGGGCAGACGTGTCTCGAACCCCACATACAGACATATATTCCCTCATCTGGTTCCCACCATTTGTCCCAACACACACGTAGTTGTCCGTGAGTTCCCGTAATAGTCCGATGGGTATTATTACCCAGTCGCTCCCACTCGACCGTAGAGTTTCTCATGTCCTTTCCCAGCTTTCGTAGCCACCACCATCGCCTTAGTGGTACGTTCCCATTGCACACCAGACAAATCCTCTTTCCCACGGTGACGCTGACTCTGGGCGCAAGGATCCTCACTCGAGGGCACGTTAACGAAGTCTCTTGGTAGGCAAAACCGAAATTGCTGGAATATTCCGTGGAATTTGTTCCCAACCAACCTGGCCATCTCCCTTGGTGGAAGTAGGTGGCGGTTTCCTCAACCTCTCGCTTCCCCGTCCCATCCGTTGCGATGGGGGCCGTGTCCCCGGAGCACCCGAAAATGATGACGTCCTTGGTGCGGCCTCGGTAGGCCCACCCGCACCCGATCGCCATGAACGCGATGAAAATCCTTTCCATCATATCCCAGGTTTCTGTAACCAACAAAATGATGTAGCCGGGCTCCCGATAGGTGCTGGCCTAAATTAATTGGACGCGCGGGTTCCTGGACCCCGCTCCCTAACAAACACACATAACGGGCAGACCTCAAAATTGTACTCTTAACACCATATACTTTACATTCCTTAAAACTATGACCATAATTACCTAACTTAACTTATGTACAGCACCGCCCTCCGTGGGGCGGCTTTCCGAATCCCTGTGAGGCCTGTCGTGTGCCACACCCTGCGGTGGGGCTGCATTGATCTTTGGCTTTGATCCCCCGCAGCCTGTCGCTGCTGAACGGGGATCATGCCTTCCTGGGGCTGCTCTAAACCGTGGTTGGGAAGGATGGGGAGAATCTGGCCAAAATTTTCTGGGCTGTGGCGCTCGAGCCGACCTACGAGGGGCTGCTTTGGGTCGGGCTCCCGGGGCCGATGGACCGGGGGTTGGGACTGTTACCGTCACAGCCTGTGGTTCCTCCACAGCTGCCGGCTCCAGCTCCCCTTCCTCAGGCTCCGCCCCCCCGGGGTCGGGATCTGTGGCTTCTGACTCCACCTCACCTGTCCCTACAGGTAGTGAGTTTCCGCCCCCATTCCCTACCTCCCCCAAGCTTGAGTCGAGGGCGGGATCGTCGCCCTCTGACTCTTCCTCCTCCATGACTGGGTCTAAGGCGGGGTCGAGCTGTTCGTGCTCTCTCCTGCCTAAATCCCATTCAAAAGATGAGACCTCCCACTCCAATGGGATGGCCTCTCCCTTTACGCAGGCTACGGTTCCAGCCTGTGTGGTCTGTGACTCTGTTACAGGCTGAGGATCTTTGTTCTCCGACCTGGTCCCCTTTGATGGCCCTTGTGCACCCGATTTAAATAGTTTACACTGGTTGATGTGAAACCATTTGGTACGTCGGGGCGTTTTCACTGCATAAACCATGGGGCTGGCCTTGTCCACAATGCTGTAGGGCCCCATGTACAGTGGCTCAAAACTCCCTACCCTGGCGTAGTTTCGGACCATGACCTGGTCTCCGACTACCCACTCTTGTTGTTTCCGAGGTTCCAACAACAGTTTATTTCCCTGGTGCTGTCTTCCCATGTTCCCAGCCGCCTGCCCATAGATCTGTCTCAGGCGCTCCAAGAGGGTTTGGGCGAATTTGTCCCGTTTCACCTCTCGGAGCTGGCCCTCAGTGAGCACCGGGGCTAGCACATGGGTGGGTGTTTGCATGATCCTTCCAGTCATTAACTCGTGCGGGGAATACCCCGTGCTTTTGGACTGGCTGGCTCGGATCCCCATGTGGACTAAAGGCAGGACCTCCGCCCGTTTCTGGGGCGAGCCCATTGTCTCTTTCCTCAGCTTTTCCTTGAGGGTCCGATTCATACGCTCAACAATCCCGGATGACTGGGGATTGTATGCTACGTGCCACTTTCCCTCAATGCCCAAGAGCATGAGGGCGTTCTGCATTACTTGACCGGTGAACTGACTCCCTTGGTCGGACTCTACAAAACGGGGGAGTCCCCACCGTGAGAACACTTCCCGAATCAAGATCTTAGCAGTACCCAGTGCCGTAGCTGTTCTGCACGGGAAGGCTTCTACCCATTTGGTGAACACATCTACCAGGACAAGGCAGTACTTATAGCCTCCCTGGGCGGCAGGCAGGGGACCTATGTAGTCGAACTGAATCGACTGCCATCGTCCCTCTACCCTCCTGATGTGCCCCATGGGCACCTTCCTTTTGTGGGGGTCTGGGTTGTTAGCAGCACACACAAGACAGCTTGCGCAGAACTCGCGGACATCGTCCCGAAGTCCCGGCCACCATCCCGCCTGCACTACCCGTTGCCAGGTGACCTCAGGTCCGGGGTGTCCCGCTCCTGGACCCTCGTGGGCCAATTGCAGGAATTCCCTCCGGTGCTGCTGCGGCACAACCCACTGCTCCTCTCGGAACAGCATACCTTCTTTGACTGTGAGGGCTGCCGTACTGTACGGACCTTCTACCTGTTTGCCTTCTGTGATGGCTTTTAGGACTGCTTTTAGGGCGGGATCCAGGGTTTGGACGGTCTTTAGGTCTGGGGGCGGTGTCACCCCTGTGTTCCCAGGAATTCCCTCCCTGCCTTGGATCGCCGCCACGGGTCCGGGTTCGTATGGGTCCCAGAGAATGCCGTTGCGGGCACCCTCCCTGGCTAGCGCATCCGCCTGCTGGTTGCCCTGACTGCGGGGTTCTGTGGTGGAGTGAGCCTTCACCTTATGGATGAACACCTCTCCTTTCTCCCCCACAGCTGCTAGGATCTTCTCCAGCAAGGGCTTAACTGTTAAAGGCCGCCCGTCCGCGGAGGTGTACCCGCGTCGGGACCAGATGGCGAGGTACTCTGTACACGAATTGCACGTGAACATGCTGTCTGAGCAAATCGTGTATGGGGTTGGGAAAATCTCGGGGTGGGTAACCACGTACGCCACCGCGGACAGTTCAGCCTGCTGCACGCTCATAGTGCTGGGGAGCTTTATTGCCAGGGCAATGTTTGCCGCAGGGTCATAAACTCCACACCCTGTGAGTCGCTTGCCGTCAGCTACAGTGCTAGAACCGTCTACGTAGATCTCGCGGCCTGTGGGATGTATCCCGGCCCGTAAACCTATGTTAACTTCCCATACCCCTTCTACGGAACATTGATGGGCTGTCCCGGGATATGCCATATTGGCTGCGAGCCTTGGCGCGCAGAGGCCTTTAACTTTGAGATCCATCTGGGAAAGGAGGAGGGCCCAGCGCGCAATCCAAGCGCTGCTTACGGTCCCATCCTTAATCCTCCCATCCAGAAGCATCTTCGTGGGGGTGTGATGGGTGAGGAGCGTAATGGGAGAGGTCCCTGTGAAGATCACTGATCTGTTCACAGCCCAATGCGTGGCCAGGAGATGCCGTTCGCAATTGGAGAAACTCCTCTCCACATCCGTGAGCACCCTGGAGGAATAAACTATTGGTCTTAGCTTGCCGTGCCGCTCTTGGAGCAGCACTGCGCTCAGGCTGTCCCCACTAGTGGCTACCTCCAGAAAGAACTCCTCTCCCCCATCTATGGCCCCTAGGGCTGGCGCGGTCTGCAGATCTCTTTTCAACTTCTCGAACGCTGCCTGGCACCCCTCGTCCCAAGACCACTCGACTCCCTTGTGTAAGAGTCGAAGTAGCGGGGCCGCTGTGGCAGCATAGTCCTCGATGAAATCTCTGCAGTACCCGGTCAATCCCAAAAAGGACCTTACACCCGTTACTGTGTTGGGAATCGGCAGATCTTGTATAGATTCCCGCCTGGCCTTATCTATGGCTCTTTCTCCCTCGCGGGTGGCCAGACCCAGGAATTTGACTTCCTGCTGGCCGATCTGGGCTTTCTTTGGGTTTACTTTGAAACCCTTCCTTTCTAACAGTTCCAACAATTCGGCTAACAGTGGGCCGTGCTGCTCCCTTGTATCTGTGAACAGGAGTAAGTCGTCCACATACTGCACTATCTGGTTGGGCTGGCTAAACTCTTTCAAACTCCCCGCCATGCACTGATGGAAAATGCTGGGGCTGTTGTGTAAACCCTGTGGTAAGCAGTTCCAAGTGTACTGTTGCCCTTTGAATGTAAAGGCAAACTTGTACTGGTCCTCCCGCCGCAACGGAATGGACCAAAAACCGTTCGAGATGTCCAGCACCGTGAATGTGGTCGCCGATGCTGGAATACTCCCTATTAAGTCTGCAACTGCTGCTACCGTGGGCACGCAGGCCGGGATATTACTATTGAGGACTCTGTAGTCCACCGTGGCTCTCCACGAATTGTCCGGTTTCTTTACCGGCCATAATGGGGAGTTTACGTGGGTGGCTATCGTCCTCAACACGCCCTGCTGTACCAATGAAGATATTGCTGTCTCCATGTCGGGTTCTGCCTCCTTGGGGAAATTATACTGCTTTTGGGGTCGGATCATGGGGTCCCCGTCTACGCTGACTTCGAACCCAGTGACTCTCCCGCAGTCGTGCTTGTGGGTGGCGAACGCGGTCAGATTTTCTGACACACACGCCTGCAAGTCTGTTGGGACGTTTGTTATCATGAGCTCGAGATCGTAACCTCCTGACGGCTTCATAGTGCACAGGGTCCACTTTTCTTCCTTCCCCGGGATTACGACTACCTTACCTAAACCGCCCTCGGCTCCCCAGAGACAGTGATTTCTCAGGTCCACGAGGATCCCGTGTTCCACCAAGAAATCAGCCCCGAGGATGCCTTTCCCCCCCCCCTCATTCCACTTCAATAGGATGCACGTCCATGTGGTGTGGAGTGCTCCCAACTGAATGGAGAGCGGGAGGGAGTACGCGCCAGCCTGTTCTCTACCTGTGAAACCCGCTACTAAATATGGAGCCTGGGCGGACAGAGGTGAGGCAAAAGGTTTATCCGTGTGGATCACGGTACACGAAGCTCCCGTATCCAACAGGTAACTACCCCTTTGTTTCTCCACCTCCATCTCCACCACAGGTCTTCTCCAAGCGTCATAGCGGAGCGGACACAAGTAGACGGGCTGCGCGGGCGTCAGTCATTTAGGTGTTTCGGCTGGGGTCTCGGGGGCGATAGGGCTGTTAGCAACCGCTACCTTCCCCTGCCAGGTCATCAGAGACCGCATAGTCTCCAAGACTGACTCGATCGCAGCGAGGTCCACAACCGCACCACCCCCTTTAGTCGGGGCAGAGGCTACGGTTGGGTTCTGGACTGGTGTTGGGGCAGCGGCCTGCACTTGTGGTTGTGCTGGTGTTGGGTAAACTCTCGGGCCGTTGGCGACTCGGGCTTGGGCTTGATCTTGGGCTGCGGCGAACGCTCTCTCCCTCTTATCCTTCCAAGGATTCCTACAGTCCTTGCGCCAATGACCCTCCTTCCCACACCCGTAACAACTGTTATTGGCTTGAGGAGGGCGATTTCCCTCCTGACGACATTCCCTTTTAGCAGAGGCTGCGGGCCTCACCTCATGCACCTTTCCTTTTACAACAGGCGTTTTCTTGCCCTTGTTATTCCTGTAACTGATCGTGAGCTGATCTAGCACTAGATCCTCTGTGGAGCGGGCATTGGTGGGGTCAAACCATGCTTTGGCCTGTTCCTTCACTACTGGCAGGCAACCTGCTACCAGGCACCGAAGCCAGTGAGCCCTTTGTTCGCCATCCAGCCCAGCCCGGGCCGGCCCGCCCGGGCAGCTGCGCCGATACACTGGCCACAACCTGTCGGTGAAAACCCGTGGGGGTTCTCCCTCTAGCTGCACTGTCTTTTCTAAACGGAGGAACGGAGTTCCGTCCCCCTCTCCCATGATCTCCAGAATCTCATCCCGTAGCAAATCATAGTCCCTGTGCCCTCTCTTGCTCTCGTCAGGGAGACACTGGAGGAGCGAACTGTCCAGGGAGAACAGCAGCATTTTAGACTGTTCAACCCCGTCGCAGTCATTGACTGCTGCGGTCTGCTCCACGTCCCTGAAATGCACGGAGGGATCTCCTGACTCGGAGAGTTTTGGGATGTGACTTATCATCTCTCTTAGCTGTCGTGCGCTATGAGGCATTATGATCTGACTCTCAAGGGGTCCGTCATCGCCATTTTCTTCACTTGGACCGAGCTTCCGGTGCCTCGTTGGACACAACGGCGCTGGCCCCGGCTCTACTATCTGGGGTTGCTCTACCTCAGGGCTCTCTTCCTCTACCGTCTCCATCTCCTGTCCCGGAGTCCAAGACTCCTCATAAGCAGGAGGCGCAGAGGGTTCGGGGGTTGGTACCCCAACTGCCTCTTGTGGAATCGGTCATTTGGATACCTTGGCTAGCAACAGCTGACTCGCTGGTGGATTTATGAGACACACCAACCCGTTTGCCTTCGCTAGGGCCTTTCTCAGGTCCACTAGCTCCCGGCGGCAAGCGCTGTGGTCGGTGTTCTCAGATCTATCCTCCATGGCCATCTTATATGCTGCCCTGGCTCCCAGGAGCTTTTCCTCTTGGGCATCTACTTGTTTGACTAGACGGAAACACCTCTCTCTCATTCTACCTTCACTGGCCTTGGCCTCAACGACCTGACATTTTAAATATTCTACTCGGATTTCGTGGCAGCGAATTGCGGAGCGGCGTTCCTGATTCAGCGTGTCAAGTGATTCAATTAGCTTTTGAATACCCGCAACCTTTTCCTCTACGTCTTTAAGCAAGCCGTTGATCAGGACTGTCTGTGCTGCAACTACCTGGTCCAAAAGCTGGACTTGCTTCTTGTAGCACATCAGCCAGACCGCCTTTTCTACAGATTTCTTATGCTCTTTACCCGCTGTCCACTTGATGGCTGCGTCTAGCGGGCGCCTATCCCTTAATAGATCAGATATCCATTGTTTTGTGAGGTTGGCTTTTCCGAAAACATAATCTGCTATTCTTTCATCCATCGCATTTCGTTTATTCAGATCTTGATCTAACACACTACTTTCCTGCTGCCAAGGTCCTGCCGCGGTCGCCATTTCTGTAGGTTTTTTTTTTCCTGCTCTCTTGCCCGTTCTGGCCTCCTGCCAGGCTTCGTGCAAGTATTACCCTTGAGTGGTTTGACCCACTCCCCCTACGGTTCTAGACCTTGGACTTAGATGCAGAGAACAGTAGTGCAGAGAAAGGACTCAATAGACCAGGCTGAATAGCACGAAATGGATGCTTTTATTTTTAAACAGATTGAAGCATTACAAAATACATGTCATAGGCACAGATCAAAGCAACTACAATCATGCACAAATTTAAGAACTTGACTCTATGGAAATGGGGAACACACGGCACATCGTAAAAGGGGAAACACATTACGATTTCCCTTAACTCCCTCCCCTATACCTAAACTAAGTTTCGACCTGGGGAACCTGGGATCATGCTCACCACTCTCGAAATCGCGAGAAAGGGGGTTCGCAGCCTTTTTTGGCACCGCTTTCCGTCGTCACGTGGATTTGGAAACTTCTGGCGCAGTCGATATTCTCTCTCTCTCTCTCTCTCTCTCTCTCTCTCTCTCTCTCTCTCGAGGTGATGGGGTAGACAGAGCCTTGATGAGCGCTTGTCAAGGTTGAAGATCAGCTACAAGCTGTTGTCGATTTTGGTTCATGGAGCAGACCAACAACCAGATGGGATGTTGAGACACGGAAGTGTCAGGCCCGGACTGTCTTTTTGTCTCCGGCCTGGTCGGTTCTCCAGAGGGTTTCTTCTCCGTCGGCCTGGGTCGTCGATGATCTCCCGACCCCAGTACCCGGGCCACCCTCGTCGTCTTCTCGTCGTGGCCGAGCCTTGTTTGGCTGAACACCGACCACGTTGTCTTTTTACCGAAACCGTCCGTCTTTAAAAAGACGAAAACTTTTTCATCGATTCTGCATCTGCCGAAGTGGAAGAGGCGCCGATCCTGGCACCGTCCGTCCTTCGTCCGTTCCTTGTAGAAGAAGTCCTTGAAGAAGTAGAAGTCTGAAGTCGTCCAAGAAGAGGCAGCCGTGAAGTCAAGTTTGAAGTTGTTCCAGTCGAAGCCGAAGTAGCTCGAAGAAGTCGAAGTAACGTATATGGACTTTCAATCCATAGTTATACTCTTTGGAACAGTCTTATCTCCTGCCAAATCATAGTCCTGTCTTTGTATTAATTTTGGCGGGCAGAAATCTCTGCAGGGGCGCTTTGTCTTGTAACGGAGCCGGTGATAACTTAAACTGGCCTTCCTGGCCGATAATGTCTTTTAATGTCCTTTGCATTGTCACTGCGGCTCGGTTCGCACATTGATCGGTCCGGAGATTTTCCTTGATGGCTGCTAAACGGTTTTTTCCTTTGTACAATAAATGGGTATAAGTGTTTTTGCATTGTCCGCCCATATCTTGATGGGCCCCATCCTGTACTTAGAATCCATTGAATATGTATGCTGTTTCTCTGAGTTTCGGCTCCCAGATAATGGCTTTCGCGGGCTTACTGTCTTCAATCCACAAGCCTGTCTGGCTTGCAGTAACAGAAATAAAATGGTTCAGAAACTGATCACGGGGCCTGGCGGCCATTTTGTATGCCCTTTTATTAAAGATTTTTTTGTGCATGCTTACTTTGGTCAATAAACAGTCTTATTTTATTCAGTTTTCTTGCGTGATTTTTGCTGAAAATTGCGAATCTTACACCATCTTGACTGCTGCCTTGTGGGTAGCCTAGCCTCATGGGTAATGTAGTCTTAATGTATGTATAGCTGGGTAGTGTAGTTTTATACATACAGCTATATACAGCTCTACTGCTCCACCTAGTGTCCACCACAGAATGACATGTTATTGATCACTACACTCCGCCTCTCTACCTCTCTTTCCTCCTTTAAGACGCTCCTTAAAACCTACCTTTTTGACCAAGCTTTTGGCCATCTGCCCTAATTTATCCTTATGTGGCTCAGTGTCACATTTTCTGTCTTTTAACAATCCTGTGAAGTGCCTTGGGACATTTTACTATGTTAAGGGCGCTATATAAATATAAGTTGTTGTTGATGTTTCATAAGAGACAACAGTAAATATATTCGAAGTATCACTAGGAGGAAGAATGCTAGGCTAACTTTACTAATAAGACCAAGATTTATGGCTATTGCATTAGAAAAACCTAAAAGTCCAGAAAGGAGTAGAATAGTTTAAATAAGACTGCAAAATTAATAATACAGCATTGTCACAGTAAGTAGCACAAAACCTCAAACCAGCCTCCCCATTAAAGATTCTGTGCCCAGCAAATGCCTGTATTCCCAACAAGATGCCAACAGCGGTCACTATCATGAGTAAATGAGAAGGATCTTATGGTGTTATCAATCCTCTGATTTACAAGTTCAATGGGAACATTTCATTGATTTTTGACTGCTCTTGAGGGAAAGAAATCAAATTTACATTCTCTGCCAAATTATCAATTAGCATATAGGCATTTCTGCAAATTTCTGCCAAATTAATATTTTATAGTTAATTTGAACAAGTGCAAATTCAGCAAAATTCATTTTTCTATATGTTGAAAAATATGCAGAGTTTTTTTAAAACCAGAAAGAAAATCCCTGTAGAAACAAGGACTGAGATCGAGGAACAGCACCTCATCTTTTGATTCGGCACTTTACCGGCTTCTGGACTCAACATCGAGTTCAACAATTTCAGACTATAACCTCGGCCCCTATGTTTTCTTTTTTCTCTCACATGGCAGCTGTTGATGATTCTGCCAGTGCCATTTACACCTCATCTAGTCATCATTTGTTTCTTAATTTGTCCCATTACCATCTCCTTTTGTCTTTTTTGAAATTTGTTTATGGGATGTGGGCATCGCTGGAAGGCCAGCATTTATTGCCCATCCCTAATTGCCCTTGAGAAGGTGGTGGTGAGTCATTTCTTGAACCGCTGCACCATCATCCTTTTTGTCTTTTAATCTCTCCTACCTTCCATCCTATCACAGAACTTCCCTTTTGTTCTTTCCTTCCCTCCTCCCTTTCCCTGTCCCACACTTGCTTAAAAATCTGTCACTTCTCCAAATTTTTCCAGTTCCAATGAAGGGTCATCGACCTGCAACATTGGCCCATTAATTCGGGTCGCGGGCTTCCCGTGGGTGCAAGTCTCCGACCTGCACTTACCTTGCAGAGTCTATCAAATTTTGGAAGAAGACCAGCAATGCATCTACTATTTCTAGGGCCACATCCTTAATACCCTAGTGTTGTGTATGTACCTTTAAGAGAGAACTGTTTTACAGCTCCTATATACTGTAGTACGGCAGTGGCCACACCTGTATATAAAGCAAAAGCAGGCTTCTGTACTTCAGTCTTGAGACTACTCTAGTAAACACCTGTTGCTTGTTAAGTTACAGCCTCCGTGTAGTTCTTGGGGAAACATCCTATTTAAAGAATCACGGATCTAACAGTGGCGACGAGGTTGATTCGAATCTGCCTGCAACTCTGCATTTCCCATCAAGGAGCCGCTCCGGGAGGACGGTGGAAGAAAGTCGAGGCCAGAAGCACGGGCGTCGACCAAGAGCAACCACCCAGTCATCCGGCAGCAAGTGAACATCGCAGGAGTGGCTGTTGAGAGCCACGACGATCCAGCAACAGACTGGCAACAGGTGTAGCGCACACCCTTCCCGGACAGCGGCGGCGGGAGCTGACCGACGGCGTAGAAAAGCCGAGCAGTGTCGACAGGGTAAGAGAGACGGTGAAGCGCACAGGGCGCGGCCGGGGGTTAAAGAACCGAGCGGCGTCGAGGAAAAACAAGCAGAGAGAGAGAGAGGGTAACGCAGCAGCCGGGTTCAGGACCGAGCGACAGCAATGGGAAAGGCGCACAGGAGAACGCACATAGCACAGCCAGGGCTCAAGGGCTGAACAGCGTCCATGGGGAGAAGAAGGGAGAGTGCGGGAGACGCCTTTTTTTTAAGCCGCAGCCGAGAAGAAGGGCGAGCGCGGGAAGGAAGGAAAGTGTGGGAGACGCCATTTTGTTCCAGCGGAGAAGAAGGGAGAGCATGGGAGACACTATTTAGATAGTTAAATTACACCCAGGGATGGCGAAGAATGGCAGTATCACGGCGTTCGACAATGAAGTCGAAGATTGGGCGACATATCTGGAATGCATTGAGGTGTACTGCAGGGCGAATGAAGTGCCAGATGCTAGGAAAGCACTGGTTTTGTTAAATTCCATGGGTGCAAAAACTTATGGCTTACTGCGAAACCTGATAACCCCAGAGAAGCCCGTGGAGAAGAATTTCGAAAGCATAGTAGAAATCCTACAGGACCACTTAAGCCCCACACCACTGCTGATAGCAGAAAGATTTAAGTTCCACCAAAGCAACCAGCATAAAGATGAAAGTAATGCTGAGTACTTAACGGAACTGCGCAAGTTATCGAAACACTGCCAGTTTGGAGCGGGACTATCAGATACGTTATGGGACAAGTTTGTGTGTGGGCTTCAAAGTGAAGGAACCCAGAAACAGCTTTTATCAGAAAAGGATCTTACGCTGGACAAGGCTTTCAGCATGGCAGTATCACAAGAAGCAGCCGCATGGGGCGCTGCAGAGATACAACGGAGACCGCAAGAATACGGCACCAATGAAATGTCATATGGAACAGGGAAGTGTTATCGCTGCAGCAGAACAACACACGATCAGAAGGATTGTTGGTTCAAGGACCAAGTGTGCAGACAGTGTGGAAAAACAGGACACATAGCAAGAGTCTGCAGGCCAGGGAAGAAAACCAACAGCAAGAAATCTCCACAGGAGAAGTACAAAAAGGTACATAAGGTGAGGGACAGTAGTTCAGACGAACAGCGAAAAGATATAGACTCCGGAAGCAAGGGGCTGGGTTGTCTGAAACTACATAAGGTAACCAAAATGGAGGATCACCAGACTATCTGGGTCACACTCAAGATAGACGGAGCCCAAGTGAAAATGGAATTGGACACTGGATCAGCCCTAACAGTCATAAACCAAAGGGACTACAAGCAGCTATTTCCACATATACCCTTGAAAGCTACAGAGATTGTCTTGAAGATGTACACGGGGCAAAAAGTCTACCCCAAAGGAAAAATAAGGGTGAAAGTGATATACAAAGGCCAGGAAATACCTAAAATGGACCTATATGTATTGCCAGATGGAGGACCATCACTACTTGGACATGAATGGATCCGGAAGATACAATTAGATTGGCATTCCATACAGGCACTGAAGGTTGAGGCCAAAAAGAATGACGACGCCACACCTGGAAGACTGTCAAAAATGCTAACTGACGCACAAGGTGTAATTAGAATGATTGATTTAATTTAAATCCAATTAATTAAAGGGGATACTAGCATCTATAATCGGGCAGAGGGTGTCCATAACTAACAATAAATTTTTAAAATTAATTACATAGAATGGAGCAGGTGATGTGTTACTGTTGCGAGATGTGGGAGCCGATGGACCCCATTGAGGCTAACGATGATTACATCTGTGACAAGTGTCTGCTGCTACAGGATCTCCAGCTCTGTGTTGATGAGCTGGAGTCTGATCTTCAGACACTGCGACAAATCAGGGAGGGGGAGAAGTATCTGGACTCTGTATCAGGAGGTGGTCACACCTATGAAGTTAATTAATTCAGATGTAGCCCATGGTCAGGGACAGGATGGTGTGACTACGAGCGAGGCAGGTACGGGGATCCAGGAGGTAGTGTTGGAGGAGCCGCAGCCCTTGCTCTTGTCCAACAGGTTCGAGGTTCTTACTCCCTGTGGGGATGGGAGCAGGGACTGCAGGGAGGATGAGCAACCTGGCCACAGCACCGTGGAACGGGAGCCATTCAAGAGGGGGGAGTAAATAGAAATGTTGCAGTGGCAGGGGATAGTATTATTAGGGGGACAGATAGAGCTCTCTGCAGCCAAGAGCGAGAGTCCCGTAGGCTGTGTTGCCTACCCGGTGCCAGGGTTAAGGACATTTCCTCTGGGCTGGAAAGAAACTTGCAGTGGGAGGGGGTGGATCCAGTCGTCATGGTCCATGTTGGTACTAACGACGTAGATAGAACTAGGAAGCCGGTTCTGTTAAAGGAGTATGAGCAGCTAGGCATCAAAGTAAAAAACAGAACCTCAAGGATAATAATCTCTGGATTATTACCTGAGCCACGAGCGAATTTGGCTAGGACAAATAAAATTAGAGAGTTAAATGCGTGGCTCAAAGACTGGTGTGGGAGAAATGGGTTTTGCTTCCTGGGACACTGGCACCAGTACTGGGGCAGGAGGGAGCTGTTCCGTTGGGATGGGCTTCACTTGGCCAGTGCTGGGACTAGCGTCCTGGCGGATCATATAACTAGGGCTGTAGAGAGGGCTTTAAACTAACTAGTGGGGGGGAGGTTCCTAGAGAGCAAATAATAAAAATGACAACAGAGAAGGTCATAGACTTAGGTAGCATTGGGGAAATTAAAAACCAGAGCGTGTCAGGAAGGGGCAGAAGGTAAGGATTAAAAGGTAAAGTAATAAAAAGGGCAAAAGCAGGAACTAAGTGTCACAAAACATATTTGAAAGTCCTCTCTCTGAAAGCACGTAGCATTTGTAACAAAATAGATAAGTTAATGGCACAAATAACTACATATGGGTATGGTCTTGTGGCCATTACAGAAACATGGCTGCAGGGTGACAATGCCTGGGAATTAAACATACCAGGTTATTTAACGATCAGGAAGGACACGCAGGAAGGAAGGGGAGGTGGGGTGGCTATGTTAATAAAGGAAGGAATCACTGTAATACAGAGAAATGATATTGGGTCAAAAGGTCAGGATAATGAAACAGTTTGGGTGGAGATAAGGAATAATAAGGGGAAAAAAACACTAGTGGGCGTAGTCTATAGGCTTCCGACCAGTTGCACACCGATTGGACGGATTATCAATCAGGAAATAGTTGAGGCTTGTAATAAGTGAACATCTATAATTATGGGGGATTTTAACTATCATATTAATTGGACAAATCAAATTGGGCAGGGCTGCCTTGAGGATGAGTTCATTGAATGTATTAGGGATGGGTTTGTTGAGCAGTATGTAACTGAACCGACCAGGGGGCAAGCAACCTTAGATCTGGTCCTGTGTAACGCGACAGGATTAATTGAAAATGTCCTAGTAAAGGATCCCCTTGGAATGAGTGAACATAACATGGTTGAATTCCATATTCAATTAGAGGGTGAGAAGGTTGGATCTCAAACAAGCATGCTAAGCTTGAATAAAAGAGACTATGAAGGTATGAGAGCGGAATTGAGTAGAGTGGATTGGGAAAATAGCTTAAAGGGTAAGACCATACATGATCAGTGGTGTACATTTAAGGAGTTATTTTACAACTTCCAAAAAATATATATTCCACTGAGAAGAAAAGGGTGTAAAAGAAAAGACAGCCATCCGTGGCCAAGTAAAGAAATTAAGGGTAGAATTCGACTAAAAACAAGGGCATATCAGGTAGGCAGATCTAGTGGGAGGATAGAGGATTGGGAAAACTTTAAAAGACAGCAAAAAATAACAAAAAGATTGATTAAGAAAGGGAAGATAGATTATGAAAGTAAATTAGCAAAAAATATAAAAACAGATAGTAAGAGTTTTTATAATTATTTCAAAAGAAAAAGGGTGGCTAAAGTAAATGTTGGTCCCTTAGAGGATGAGACCGGGAAATTAATGGTGGGAAATATGGAGATGGCAAAAACACTGAATGAATATTTTGTATCATTCTTTACAGTAGAGGAAACTAAGAATATCCCAACACTGGACAAACAGGGAGCTATAGTGGGGGAGGAGATAAACACGATCAAAATCACTAAGCAAGTGGTACTCGGTAAAATAATGGGACTCAAGGTGGATAAATCACCTGGACCTGATGGCTTACATCCTAGGGTCTTGAGGGAAGTGGCGGTAGGGATTGTGGATGCATTGGTAATAATGAAGAGGTCGTTGAGCAATACGCCTGGGGAACCAAAGAATCTCCGCATCTGTGGGGATTTTAAGGTGACAGTGAACCCAATCCTTCACACGGTACAATATCCGCTTCCACGGATTGAGGATATTTTCGCCTCGCTATCTGGAGGTAAACGCTTCACGAAAATTGATTTGGCCCAGGCGTACTTGCAAATGGAGGTAGAAGAATACTCGAAACAATACCTCACGATCAACACTCAAAGGTCTCGATCAATACAACCAACTGGTGTTCGGGGTAGCATCGGCTTTGGCTATTTGGCAAAGGGTAATGGATCAAGTCCTGCAAGGGATTCCAGGGACCCAGTGTTATTTGGACGACATCCTGTTCACGGGCGAAAATGACAGTGATCACCTCGCCAACCTGGAGAAGGTGCTCACTAGATTAAAGGAATATGGGCTACGAGCTAATCGCCACAAGTGCGAGTTTTTCCAGAAGCAGAACTCGTATTGTGGTCACATTACTGGTGAAGAAGGGTTACATAAGTCTCCTGAAAAGACTGAGGCAGTAGTCAAGGCTCCAGCACCGGAAAATGTGACACAACTGAGGTCGTTCCTCGGGCTGGTAATCTAATACCATAAGTTCTTACCAAATTTGTCTACAGTAGTACACCCACTGAATACCCTACTGCAAACGGGGGTGCCATGGAAGTGAATGGCGAAAGTAAATGAGTTTTCCAGAAGTGCAAAGAATTGATCACATCAAAAGAGGTGTTGGCCCATTTCAACCCAGCACTAACAATTCGGTTGGCATGTGATATATCACCCTATGGTATTGGAGCAGTGCTGTCGCACAAGTTCCCAGATGGGTTGGAGAGGCCAGTAGCCTTTGCGTCTTGGTCACTAACATCAGCCGAGCGCAACTACACTCAGATCAACAGGGAGGCCCTCAGCCTAGTATGGGGAGTAAATAAATTCAACCACTATCTGCATGGGCAGAAGTTCACCTTGCTGACTGACCACCAATCACTTGTCTCCATCTTTAAACCAAAGAAGGGCGTTCCGGTGATGACTGCACAACGGTTACAAAGATGGTCCCTTTTTCTAGGGGTGAACCAATATGAAATAGAATATAAAGGCACGAAACAGCATGGAAACGCTGATGGGCTATCACGCTTGCCACTGCCTACTGCGGAGGAAGCACCAGCAGTGGATCCTATCGAGATATTTTATTCGTCAACAATTGAACGATTGCCAGTAATTAACGCGGATATAGAGAAGGAGACCCGCAATGATCCGACACTGTCTCGGGTATATGATTTGACGGTGAGGGGATGGCCAACACATGGCGACTCACTGTTGCCAGCATTCTCATTCAGAAGAGAACAGCTGTCAGTATGCCAGGGGACAGTGATGTGTGGATCCCGAGTGGTAATTCCACCCAAGTTAAGGGAGAGAGTGCTCAATGAGCTTCACGAAGGTCATCTGGGAGGGATAAAAATGAAATGGCTTTCTAGGGCTTATGTGTGGTGGCCGGGGATTGATCAACAAATCGCGGTCCTAACCAAGAGCTGCTCAGGATGCCAGAAGATCCAAAATGCTCCACCACATGCCCCTCTACACCCATGGGAGTGGCCCTCCTCTCCATGGCAACGGGTGCATATTGATTTTGCTGGTCCATTCATGGACTCAATGTTCTTAATAGCAGTGGATGCGCACTCGAAATGGCCTGAGGTGATAAAAATGTCCTCAACCACTACAGAGAAAATGATTGCAGTCCTACGGACCATATTTGCCAGGAACGGCTTGCCAGAGCAGATTTGCTCTGATAATGGACCACAGTTTGTGTCCGAAGCATTTCGGAAATTTATGAGAAGGAATGGGGCAAGGCATTACACATCCGCCCCGTATCATCCAGCCACAAATGGAATGGCTGAGAGGTTCGTACAAACCTGTAAATAGGCGATAAAGGCCATGGGCAATGATGAAATTCCACCACAGCATAAGGTGGACAATTTCCTGTTAGCCTACAGAAATGCAACACATGCAGTTACCAACCAGACCCTGGCCATGATGATCTTTAACCAAAGGTTGAGATCTCGTCTGGATTTGCTCAGACCAAATGTGCGAAGAAATGTTGAGGATAAACAATTCCAGCACATCAATGAGAAGCCAACAAGGAGCTTCAATGTAGGACAACCATTCTTGGCCTGTGATAACCGAATAGAGAAATGGCAACCCGGAACGATATGCACATGGCAGGGGCCATTAATGTACACAGTGGATGTCGGGGAGAACATTGTGAGATGCCACGTCGACCAGATCTTAGCGTCACAGGAACGAGTCAACCCCATGACTCGCGTACCTGGGGATGAACCCTACATACCGGTAGCATCTACCTCAGAAACAGTAGCCATGGAAACTGATGAACTAACCGACGAAAGGGGGCCAGAATCGCCTCCGCACCAAGAACAAGAACCTCAGGGAAGGCGCTATCCAGAAAGGATCAGGAAGCCGCCCCAAAGACTGAATTTATAAATGGACTATTTTCAGTTAATGTTGCATGTTAAAAATGTTAATTGTTAAGTGAATGTTATGGTACTGTTAATCTAAAAGGGGAGGAATTGTTGTGTATGTACCTTTAAGAGAGAACTGTTTTACAGCTCCTGTATACTGTAGTACCGGCAGTGACCACACCTGTATATAAAGCCGGAGCAGGCTTCTGAACTTCAATCTTGAGACTACTCTACTCTAGTAAACACCTGTTGATTGTTAAGTTACAGCCTCCGTGTAGTTCTTGGGGAAACATCCTATTTAAAGAATCACGGATCTAACACCTAGGATGTAGATTATCAGGCCCTGGGGATTTATCGGCCTTCAATCCCGTCAATTTCCCTAACACCATTTCCCTACAAATACTGATTTCTTTCAGTTCCTCCCTTTCATCAGACCCTATGTTCCCCGACATATCTGGGAGGTTATTTGTGCCCTCCTTTGTGAAGACAAAACCAAAGTATGTATTTAATTGATCCGCCATTTCTTTGTTCCCCAATAGGTCCCAAATTTCACTACTAACCCTACCTGACAACTGTGACTACATTTCAAAACTACTTCATTGACTTCAAATGAGACATCCTGAGGTCCTGAAAAGCATTATATAAATGTAAGTTCTTTCTTTCTATTTATCAAGAGTCAGAAGAGCTATCTCTGCCAGAAATGTTGAACCTCAAATACCAGGGTCACACGCCTGTTTACAATTAAAGTAGGGTTGCACTTTCACACATCACATAAATTACTAAGCCACATTATAGATCCTGAGCAATACACATTGTTAATGAAATGTTTGTTTTGGACTAGGTATCCTTGCAACAGAAGAGGGTTAGCAGAAGCAACAATTCATAAGAGAGTTCGATCCTTAATAGAATGGCAGTCATCTTCTGCACATTCTTTAACCAGCTGATCAGAAA